>NW_007380674.1:0-16580 GCF_000475195.1 Diaphorina citri
TTATGCCGACCGTCTCGTCTGACAGACTAAGGTTTCACAGACCGGAGTGTGTCATACCGTCTTAACATGTGTGGCGGAGAAAGCTCGAGACCCAGGTCTGTGAGAAGAGGTCAGCCTAAGTGGCTGGTCTAAAACAAGGTGGATCAGAAGTGTCTGCGCCAGCCTAGTTTAAGTTAGCTTGAAATGTAGCGCGTCTGCCTTGTAAGCCTATGTCGCGGGTTTGTTTCTGTTCAAATATACATAAGTCTACAGTATTACAGTTGTTTCTGGCGCAGACGGCAGCTAGGGGTCTCGCTAAGTCAGCTAAACCCATTTCTTTAGGCGGGGTAATTGAGGTTACAATGACACTGGCTTAGCTCTGACCGTACGCTTCCTGCGTAACGTGTATCAATGATGTGAGGCAAGCGGCCTGGAAAACTCAGAGTTTAAAGACCAAGGCAGACACGCTACCCTCCAAGCTGACTAGGATGGCGCAAGAAATAGCTAAAGCTGTAACCATTAACACTAACACCAGGATGGAGAAAAGGGGGAAAATTTTTCAGGTGTGATAGTGATATGTCGAAAAGCATACATAGAATTCCGAACAATGAACGTGAAGAATTTGATCTATTCTGTGAGAGCAATGGAAAGTGAAAATTTCGTCAGGAATTTAGCGAAACATTCCCTGTGTGGAATCCCTTCTCAGGCTAAAAACAGAGTGGCGCGGAAAGCATTGAGCTTTTTGCTCTCAGCAGTTCAATCGGGTTTGAAGTCGTCGTTTCCCTCTACCTGCTAGATCTAGATGAAAATTTCTCCACGCGTTCTTGAAGAAGAACAAATGTGGTGTACAGCAAATCTAATTTGTCTGTTTCTTGATTTTCTTCCTCTAATGAAAACATTTTCTTCATTCTATCCATTCTAGACACAGCTAAAATTACCCTCAAACCTTTGATAAATCATTTTGCCTGTAGATAAATCATTTTGCCTGTAGTTCATAGGAGTGCCATCCACCTAAACAACACAGTATGTAAGTATGACTATTATGAGATTGGTTCCTATGAGGTGTCAGAAACTCTAGCTCTCTATTCTTTTCCCATAGTTTAACATTGGTAACAAGGATGACGCTTGAGATAATCAATGAGAAGAGGCTATAAATAAGAAGAAAGAAAGTTGCAAACAAGACTCTTGACTTGAAGCTTCGGATCTCGTGAAGAGTTTGAATGCATTCGATCAGAAGAAACAATATATTTTATTTCCATTCTAAGTGAGCTCGATATAGTGTGAGCAAGTGAGCATGGAGCCTTGCTCGAATTTCAGCTGGGATGTCACATTGCTTGCTCATTTCTACTTGGATCTTTTGTGTCGACGCGATAGTTGTGGCTTGTGACAGTCCCACTTTACTTTGAATTAAAATCACGTACCTTTTTGTCCAACCTCCAGATATCTTAATATGTAGTTCCTACTTCCAGATCCGAAGTCTATTGCGTTAACCACTCCACCACTGAGGTTGGGATCTTTATTTGTTTTAAACACAGCCCATCTAAGAGATGAAATTTCTATTGGGACTAACTCTTCAACGAGGCTTCACTCCAGTGTATCCTGAAATAACCAATAGAACGTCGTGTCCTTACTTAAATAGTACAACCAATAATGGTTCTTGTTGAAACCTTTGGTCACATTATACATGCACAATGCACATAAAAGACTCGTCTTCAATTCATCTCGCACACAGCTTCCAAGAGTTCCAAGTGGATCTGAAATGGCGAAACTTACACTCGCTAGAAAGAAAGTTGCAAACAAGACTCTTGACTTGAAGGTTCGGATCTCGTGAAGAGTTTGAATGCATTCGATCAGAAGAAACAATATATTTTATTTCCATTCTAAGTGAGTTCGATATAGTGTGAGCAAGTGAGCATGGAGCCTTGCTCGAATTTCAGCTGGGATGTCACATTGCTTGCTCATTTCTGCTTGGATCTTTTGTGTCGACGCGATAGTTGTGGCTTGTCACAGTCCCACTTTACTTAGAATTAAAATCACGTACCTTTTTGTCCAACGTCCTGATATCTTAATATGTAGTTCCTACTTCCAGATCCGAAGTCTATTGCGTTAACCACTCCACCACTGAGGTTGGGATCTTTATTTGTTTTAAACACAGCACATCTAAGAGATGAAATTTCTATTGGGACTAACTCTTCAACGAGGCTTCACTCCAGTGTATCCTGAAACGTCGTGTCCTTACTTAAATAGTACAACCAATAATGGTTCTTGTTGAAACCTTTGGTCACATTATACATGCACATAAAAGACTCGTCTTCAATTCATCTCGCACACAGCTTCCAAGAGTTCCAAGTGGATCTGAAATGGCGAAACTTACACTCGCGAGAAAGCAAACATGTAGAAAAAAAAGTTTCAAAAGACACAATTACTAGGGGACTATGTACGTGGATAATAATAGTGCTAGAGAATCTAAACATAGACCTACCTCACTTATAAATAGACAGAATACAGAATCCTAGACAAGAACGGTCGGCGACAAGTGTGAAAGCTTTGAGACTCAGAGTTGATTTACAACGACGCGCTGAATAATTGATTCCTAGACAAGAACGGTCGGCGACAAGTGTGAAAGCTTTGAGACTCAGAGTTGATTTACAACGACGCGCTGAATAATTGATTGAAATTTGTGTGTAAAACCTGTACCTACCCATGTCCTGTACGGTTATCAGATAACGTGAGAGGCCAAGCCTCACACACCATTACATAAAAGCCTAGCTTGGATGCACCGAGGTATCTAATTAAAAAAAGACTACTGGCTTGAGTTATGTTAGGAAGGAAGAAACAAGGTGATTATCTGATTCTATGTGTGGATGTCATGAGATATACGTGGCTCCAGCTAAAAGAAACGACTTATTTGAACCTCCCTGGAGTGCATGGATAGACTTCATACGTGGCTCCAGCTAAAAGAAACAACTTATTTGAACCTCCCCGGAGTGCATGGATAGACTTCACTCGAGAGGTCGAAGTTTCGAATCTTAGCTATTTGTCTTTATCTCTTTATTGGTAGGAAAGAAACCTTGTGAGACTGGAACTAGATCCAGCCAGAAAAGTTCTATGGAATTGGAATGCTATTATACTACATGTATAGGACGTATGAGTGGACCAAAAACTTGGGCATGTTACAAACTTTTCATGAGCATGAGTCATGAAATCCATCATAATCAGGCTAAAGTCTTGCGACCAAATAAGCCATCAAGAAAGTATAAGTCCCTCTCAATTCAGTATGTTTTGCCTGTTGTTTGGATGCCATAAGATCTCTCAGAGACCTGGTACGAAAAATCATAACCATAAACTTGGTACAAATAATCATCTTGATGATTTTCAAGTCAAAATGCGCAGAAACGTAAAAAATAAAAAAAAAATAAAAGAATCAACTTGTCAACAAGAACCCTATTTATATGCTAGGCATTCCACAATATTGAACAAGTGCTTTCTTACCAGGCATTCCGCAACAAGTGCATGGCCCCATGGATCATACTTGTTATCTTCGTGGCTAATTTTCTAAGCATAATCATTTTGCACAGAATAACTCAGGACCGTAAATATGGTGGGCTGAAAAGACCCTCACCAGTTATCGTCCCAAAGAATCTATTCAAAACTTGGAAATAAAACGGAGGAAAAAAATTGCGGGGGAAACGTCCCAACTTTACGGTGTAGATAAATGTCAAGTTGACAAGCTTCTCAAAAAGATAACATTTTTATTCTTCCCTCGGAAAAAGTTCTAGGTACGCCCTTGAATTCCTTGAGCAGACCAGCAAAAAATTGACAAGAGCTTTAGTTTATGTTTCCATTCAAGAGTTTCAGAAGATCAAGTTATAATGATTACTTGATGACTCTATTTCAGCATTTTCAGCGTGGACTAGACAGACCAGCAAAAAATTGACAAGAGCTTTAGTTTATGTTTCTATTCAAGAGTTTCAGAAGATCAAGTTATAATGATTACTTGATGACTCTATTTCAGCATTTTCAGCTCGGACTGGAAATTCTGTCGCATAGTAGTTTATGTTTCCATTCAAGAGTTTCAGAAGATCAAGTTATAATGATTACTTGATGACTCTATTTCAGCATTTTCAGCTCGGACTGGAAATTCTGTCGCATAAATTTTGTTCAATTACCTTTGCTTGGCAATGTCGAAATATCGTCAAATTGGAGAACTTTGATACTGTGGGACTTTTTTTTGTCAAGGCGGTTTTGAGCAAGGACTGACATTTTCAGTATTTTCAGTCAACATTTGAATTTATGTAGGTCCACAGGAAGCTATTACGACCATGGGAAGCTATTACGGCCAATGGTCCATCAGGAACAAAGGCTACCCAGGAAGCTATTACGACCATGGGAAGCTATTACGGCCAATGGTCCATCAGGAACAAAGGCTACCAAAGTGGCTGTAACTGGGCGTGGCGTGGGTTCCATTGCAGTTGAGGCATGAAATTCTGTGTACCTATGCATTTTTCATGAGAATTTGATCGTTAGAGTTGTAGTATTATAAAATGCCTTCGACATAAACCTAGTTGATATTAGTTTAGGTACCTATGCATTTTTCATGAGAATTTGATCGTTAGAGTTGTAGTATTATAAAATGCCTTCGACATAAACCTAGTTGATATTAGTTTATGACGTTACTAACTTGACGGTTGACAGAATTGAATTTATTTCAACTACTTGGCACTAGGGCCTAATCTCTTTCGGAACGAATGAATTAGTGGGATTATTAGATAAGGGAGCCAAAACTGACACTATAAACTACTAACTTGACGGTTGACAGAATTGAATTTATTTCAACTACTTGGCACTAGGGCCTAATCTCTTTCGGAACGAATGAATTAGTGGGATTATTAGATAAGGGAGCCAAAACTGACACTATAAACTTGACTCTCAACACCTTCTGTTTGCCAAAATATCCATTTTTTTGAAAGTAGCACACCTGAAAACATGGAATTCAATATGTTATTCCAATATATTGGACTTTTTTATGACGTGAGTAACTTGACGGTTGACAGAATTGAATATGGATTTATTTCAAGAACTTGGCACTAGGGCCTTACTAATCTCTTTCGGAACGAATGAATTAGTGGGATTATTAGATAAGGGAGCCAAAACTGACACTATTAACTAGACTCTCAACAGCTTCTGTATCTATTCAAAATTGATTCGACAATGAAACTATAGCAAGGTTACTAGAGGATAATATGGATTATGATTTCAATGTCAGACGTGAAATGAGTTCAATCGAGTGGTGGAAATTTTCTCAGTTCTTCACACTTTCACCTGGGCTCTCCACACTTCTGTCTGAGTTATATGATTTATGATGAGGTAATATAATAGCTGCTGTGGATTAGATCAATTAGATGTCTACAAGATTATCGAATATACAGGGTGTACAATGGAATCTCAGATTAAAATTCACGATATCTTGGATCGACAGATTTACTCTGTATTGGCGATGACTACCTAAACTTGAGGAATATTTATGGCATTTTCTACTTCTAATCATGAACAAGCTTTCAGTCTTTATATCCAAAGCTTTTACCAATGTCAATTTCGATATTTAACGTTAAAATTTAGTACTCAAAATTTCTACGTAGCTATACTTGAACCCAAGGCTCTGTATTACGAGTCCAACGTAGCACCACTGAGCTATTGGAGATGTTTACTCCAGTCACTCGTCATTAACACATTACTGCGAGATCAAATTCTCTAACAAATGAAGATAAAGTTCCATGCCTCGCCCGGGATCAAACCCACACACTTCTGTTTGACAGTTATCTTGGGTGGAACGAATTTAAAGGGTATGCTGGTGGGCATTTTGTAGCCTCACTTTGACTTCCTGAATTGATGCTGAGATTTCGCCAGAAACACCCGCGGGTGCCCGGTATAGATTTATACTTTTACAATGTCAAACATGATGTTAGAACTAGGAGTATGTTAATTATATGGAACCCTGCTTCCATACTTGGTACTTTACGAGAGTTTTCTATGATTGATTGATGCGGACAGCATTCTTTTGCTTGACAGGAAAAATTGTTTTAACCTAATAGGTGAGTTCTTTACGAGAGTTTTCTATGATTGATTGATGCGGACAGCATTCTTTTGCTTGACAGGAAAAATTGTTTTAACCTAATAGGTGAGTTTTCTTGTGTTTTTCAATTAATGGGTTTCTGCGTAGGTACTTATGGGCACTTATTAATATCATTAAAACTTATTAACGCATTCAACATTCTTCCTTACAAGTATGTACACCTATTAGAACAGTTTAACAGTTGTGTAAGTATAGGGAATTAAGTCTCTCTTGGAGGATATGACCGATTTTGATTGATTCTGTAACATTTTATAATCCAATTATCTTAAATTACTCGTCTAAAATTCTCTTGGAGGATATGACCGATTTTGATTGATTCTGTAACATTTTATAATCCAATTATCTTAAATTACTCGTCTAAAACTTGAATTAAATGTTAGTTCCTATAAGTAGGGAGTAGGTACGTAGGTACTTAAAGCATTTCACTATCAAAATGAAGACGTAATAATTTTCAGAATTCTTCCAATTCCTTCTCCTTCTTAACTCTTGAGGTTTTCATGAACAATGGATCTCGAGAAGGATTTCATTGGAAATCTATGCCCTTCTCCGACCGTTATGCAAATGTGATATTGTTGTACTTGTTATCAACTTAGATAACAAGAAAACACTTAATGTGACATTACTTGGTACCTCCATGTGATTGTATTGTGCTCCATTCCAAGAACTGGCATATGGTGTCACCTCACTAAGTACCTACTTGGTATTAATGTCTATCAGCAAATAAACGAACCGATTGTTTTGTTTGTGGAGGGTGAAGTCTGAAGTGACATACCGATCAGATTACGTAGTAGCGAGAGAGTTTTGTCAAGAGAATTCCTACACATGAGCCGATTTACAACACACTTGTCATATAACCGATTTTATTGGACATACACGGTGCCTATGATCCTATCTATGAGTCTATGAAAAAAGATTCCCTGAAACGCCCGCCCAGGATATAACAAGAATCGGGAGAACAAAAATAAAGAAATCGGAAAACGAGCATTCCATCCAAGAAAACCTCAAAAATTTCAAATGGTAAAATAAATACAATCTACTAATTGTTTCCTCAATAAGGTAAAATTCCTACAAAATAACCCAAGTTGATATGCTGGTTGAGGTTAAAACCCACAACAATTAGACAAATTTGCTGTGGTTTTATCTTCTAATTGTACCTACCAGGTACCTCTTCAGATTCAGCAATTTTATTGTATTCTTTATCTATTCTATTCTTGTGCTTGATTTTCCCGTTTTCTTCCTTATCTCTTTGTTTTCAAATGGTAAAATAAATACAATCTAATTGTTTCCTCAATAAGGTAAAATCCCTACAAAATAACCCAAGTTGATATGCTGGTTGAGGTTGAAACCCACAACAATTAGACAAATTTGCTGTGGTTTTATCTTCTAATTGTACCTACAAAGTACCTCTTCAGATTCAGCAATTTTATTGTATTCTTTATCTATTCTATTCTTGTGCTTGATTTTCCCGTTTTCTTCCTTATCTCTTTGATTCCTTCAGTACCTTTCCTTTCAATTATCTACATACCTCTCCAGGACTAAAGAATACCAGGAACCTATTATTAGGATTATACTAGAACCTACAAAAACACCTAGAGCAAGCACTCCAAGAAATAATTAACTTTACTGGAATTAATATCAGCCCATCTGAGAACGACGAGGTAACTCCATTTTATATTCAAAACAAGGAATTGCCCCGGTCTTGATGTTTTAATTGAAATTATAATCCGAATAACTTTTTTTTGCTGTCAGTGAGTGGGTTTGAATCTCGGTATACTTAGATTCTGCAGTGTAAACTTCGCGGTTCCTGAGGGCACACAATGTTCGAGTACCCAAGTGTTTATTTGAATAATAGATTTATCCTAGAACTTACAGACTATTGGCTAAATGTTTCTTCGTAATCCATTATCAAATATTCTTTGTTCTTCCAAGTAGTTCCAAAGAAACCTTGTGAGACTGGCACTAAATCCAGCCAGAAAAGTTCTATGGAATGGGAATGCTATTATACTACATGTATAGGACGTATTAGTGGACCAAAAACTTGGGCATGTTACAAACTTTTCATGAGCACGAGTCATGAATGAGTCATGAAATTCATCATAATCAGGCTAAAGTCTTGCGACCAAATAAGCCATCAAGAAAGTATAAGTCCCTCACAATTCAGTATGTTTTGCCTGTTGTTTGGATGCCATAAGATCTCTAAGAGACCTGGTACGAAAAATCATAACCATAAACTTGGTACGAATAATCATCTTGATGATTTTCAAGTAAAAAATGAGCCATCAAGAAAGTATAAGTCTATCTCAATTCAGTATGTTTTGCCTGTTGTTTGGATGCCATAAGATCTCTCAGAGACCTGGTACGAAAAATCATAACCATAAACTTGGTACGAATAATCATCTTGATGATTTTCAAGTAAAAAATAAAAGAATCAACTTGTCAACAAGAACCCTATTTATATGCTAGGCATTCCACAATATTGAACAAGTGCTTTCTTACCAGGCAACTTTATAGCTGAAAGATATCATCTTTTCTCTCACGTAAGTTTTGATCATGGAATCATTCAACTCAAGAGCAAATCAACTAGTCTTCGGTCCGATAGTTGCTCGTAGCTACTTCGGCTTATCTATCAATGTGACTGCCTCACATAAATAAGAGGATTGCCATACTAGAACTTACAGACTATTGGCTAAATGTTTCTTCGTAAGCCATTATCAAATATTCTTCGTTCTTCCAAGTAGTTCCATGTATAGAGTCTCTTAGGACAAGAGTGATTCCAGAAAATAATTCTCTGTTACAAAGTTCAAAGCTCCAAAGTCTTGGTTCCGTGTTTTTCTCCTGATTCGAGACAGGTTTGTCATTTGCAGGAGATACCTGACTGTCTCGCGTGGTTGCTGTCCTTTGATTTCCATTCGTGACCTTTGTTATTAGTTCTGTTAGTTCCATGCAGTGACGGCATCCGTTGTTAAAATTCACGACCAAGTAAGGAATTGTTTTCTGTCATTTTTCGCCAGCCCTTGACAGATCCTATATCCATTCAAGACTTCAGCCGATCCCTGTATATGATAATATTGTTAATTAATTAAAACCAATTTGCCTTTAAATCAACGGGCAACGTGTTGTTGAATTGAAATTGGCCGCAATAAGGTTGACTGTGTGGGTACCAGGGCATGTGAAATTGGCTCTCTTGGAATCGCTATACTATAGGGGTCCCCCTCCGTCTCCCTGAGGAGTTTGATTCTGATTATTGAGCTCGGAATGATTGCAACCGTTTTTGATATTTCTGCACACCGCGTGATGTCTTTGTTGCAATTCTCTGTCGGCACCATGAACTGGACTTGAAGTATAATCACTATTATTTGTAGGGAACTTCATCAGTGAATGTTGAATGCACTCCGCATGTCTAACAATGCGATCGAGTCAAAATAGCGAACTTTGATAGATCAGTAGAGTAGAAACGGATTTAGAAAATCAGTTCATCTGAATTAGATTCACTTGAACCTATGTACAAGAATCTATTATCTACCTATCTCTTGTTGTGAAACTCTTCAATGTGTATATTGTGTATTGGGTTTTTTTCAGTGACTTCTATCACGGTTTTGTGTTTAATCAGTCGAACGTATCATTTCCCAACTTGATTTTGTCCCAACGATTTCAATTTTCAGAATGTCACAGTTTGCTCTTTGCCAAGTTTGTTTTGTTCTCACGATCAAGAGCTAGGTTGGTAGGTTTTTTTCAGTGACTTCCATCACGGTTTTGTGTTTAATCAGTCGAACGTATCGTTTCCCAACTTGGTTTTGTCCCAACGATTTCAATTTTCAGAATGTCACAGTTTGCTCTTTGCCAAGTTTGTTTTGTTCTCACGATCAAGAGCTAGGTTGGTGTTTCCCAATTCAGATCTAAGTGCAAGTTCAAATACCTGTCACAAAAGCTGGGTGGGTACTAAATGTCTTTTAATTTCTTGGAACACCCATTTTTTGCAGCGAAGGTCAACAAGGGTGGTGGGTGCACTGACCACTCCTAGTTGCGGTTCTTCTTTGATATCGTAGAAGTCGTGGTACCATGACCCCTCCATTTTGCTTTGCACCTTGAAGTAGCTATTGCAACCTTTACAACAGCTAAGGCTCTAGAGCCTTTATGCCAGGCCACTCACGCTCAGACCAGCTTACAGACCTAGGTCCCTGAGACTGATCACTCACTATCAGGTGGCCTTTTTCAGCCTGTCAGGTCTACCTGATATTGAGTGGCCGGCCTGAGTTTGTCAGACGGTCTGAGCGTGAATGGCGGGCATTCGCTTTTAGAAGTTTATTTTTATCCCTCTAATGATGAAATTTATTTCCTATGATTTCAGGGATATTTG
This sequence comes from Diaphorina citri, assembly GCF_000475195.1. Classification (NCBI taxonomy): domain Eukaryota; kingdom Metazoa; phylum Arthropoda; class Insecta; order Hemiptera; family Psyllidae; genus Diaphorina; species Diaphorina citri. The sequence continues at coordinate 10,470 of NW_007380674.1, forward strand.
GAGCGGTGGAGAAGTTCACCAGATTATCCTTTTACCGAGCAGCAACAGTACCATGACCCCTCCATTTTGCTTTGCACCTTGAAGTAGCTATTGCAACCTTTACAACAGATAAGGCTCTAGAGCCTTTATACCAGGCCACTCACGCTCAGACCAGCTTACAGACCTAGGTCCCTGAGACCGATCACTCACTATCAGGTAGACTTTTTCAGCCGTACCTGTCAGGTCTACCTGATATTGAGTGGCCGGCCTGAGTTTGTCAGGCGGTCTGAGCGTGAATGGCGGACATTCGCTTTTAGAAGTTTATTATTATCTGTCTAATGATGAAATTTATTTCCTATGATTTCAGGGATATTTGGAGCGGTGGAGAAGTTCACCAGATTATCCTTTTACCGAGCAGCAACTCAATGATCTCTTTAGCAATATACAGGACATCTTCCACTTCAATAAGTAAGTAGTTAAAGCAATTCCACTTCAATAGGTAAGTACTTACTTAGAGTAATTCCACTTCAATAAAGTACTTTGTACTTTTACTTCAATAAGTAAGTACCAAAAGTGAATCCACTTCAAGAAGTAAGTAGGTACCTAAAGTAATTCTACTTCAATAAGGAACTGTAACAACCTAACAACAGAGGTCTTACCGTCCCGAAATGTAAGAGAGAAAGAGGGACAGGATAGGAGAAAGCCAGCCGTTCTGTAAACTTTTTCTCTTAGGAATAATGTTCGTCCCGAGCAGGAACCAAAACCGCGGCCTAGCACTTACAAGACAGGTGGTCTACCTTTCAAACTAACTAGATTGGCTCCCATTCGCCATTTCCTTAAAGATTTCAATGTTTTCTCATGATAATTATGTTAAATTCACAATTCCCTGTGTTACAGATCATTTCTACGTGACTTAGAACAATGTGGACTGGATCCTGTGAAGATAGCCCAAAGTTTCGTCCGAAACAACGAGGGATTTTCAATTTACACGGATTACTGTACAAACTACCCACGGTAAGCACTGTTCATTACGCGAAACTTTTCATTTCCCATAACATAAGACAACCTTCCTTTTCCTTCTATCATTAAAGGTTCAGGGAGTAAAAACGGTCCTTTGGGTTTAATGACGAGTACAGTACGAACACTAAAGGCCCATTCTTACTTGTCGTTCGGAAAAAAATCGTGTCGCGTATAGTGGGAACACTCTTGTTTAAATTACATTGCCTACAGGACATTCGGAAAAAATCGGACGAAACTCACAAGTAGCCGTTCAAAAGATATGAAACTTGTGTATCTAGCTGTCTTGCATTATTCACTGAAGTTAGGCAACATTTGGTAATATTGGTATCCGGATGGTGTCCGATCGTTTGGTATGAAACTTGTGTATCTAGCTGTCTTGCATTATTCACTGAAGTTAGGCAACATTTGGTAATATTGGTATCCGGATGGTGTCCGATCGGCCTTCTGTATCTATTCAAAATTGATTCGACAGTGAAACTATAGCAAGGTTACTAGAGGATAATATGGATTATGATTTCAATGTCAGACGTGAAATGAGTTCAACTGGTTCAACAGAGTGGTGGAAATTTTCTCATGTCTTCACACTTTCACCTGGGTCTCTCCACACTTCTGTCTGAGTTATATGATTTATGATGAGGTAATATAATAGCTGCTGTGGATTAGATCAATTAGATGTCTACAAGATCAGAGTGGTGGAAATTTTCTCATGCCTTCACACTTTCACCTGGGCTCTCTACACTTCTGTCTGAGTTATATGATTTATGATGAGGTAATATAATAGCTGCTGTGGATTAGATCAATTAGATGTCTACAAGATTATCGAACATGTCTGAGACATCCTCTTCCGTCCAACCCTTAAGACTGTTCTTCTCATGATGTCCCTATATTAGGGTTGAATGGTAGAGCTTGGCTCTGGCAATACATTCGCCCTTTGTTTGTAATATTATTGTATTTGTGTACATTGAATTATAACCAATAAACAGTCTAAATATATAAGAGCCGCCTTTTGATTTCTGAGGCATCCTCTTCCTCATACAGGGTGTATACCTAATGAAATTTCAGATTAAAGTTCACGATTTCTTGGATCGACAGATTCACACTGTATTGGAGATGAGTATCTAAACTTGAGGGATAATTTATGACATTTTTCTACCTCTAATCATGAATAGTTCAGAATTTAGTACTCAAAATTTCTATGCAGACTACTTGAACCCAAGTCTCTGGATTACGAGTCCAACGTAGCACAACTGAGATATGTTTTTTCCACTCAATACCTAGTCATTAACACATTACTAGGAGCACCGGGAGCACGAGATCAAATTCTCTAACAAATGAAGATAAAGTTCCATTCCTCGCCCGTTACCCCTTCCGCTTTTATGTATTACCCTTTACCCCTTCCGCTTAGCCTGATTGCCAAACCACTAAGAGGCGGGATACATGTCTGAGACATCCTCTTCCGTCCAACCCTTCTGTTCTTCTCATGATGTCCCTATATTAGGGTTGAATGGTAGAGATTGGCTCTGGCAACACATTCGCCCTTTGTTTGTAATTATTGTATTTGTGTACATTGAATTATAACCAATAAACAGTCTAAATATATAAGAGCCGCCTTTTGATTTCTGAGGCATCCTCTTCCGCCCAACCCTTATGACAAATAAGACTGTTCTTCTCATCGTGTCCCTATATTTTGGTTTCAGGTTCAGGAGACAGTGGCGTGTGTTCACCATGCAGCTTCATTAGTTCGCCGTCCCCCGTGATTAGACCCAGATATTGCGATCCTCAACTCAGCTATATGGATCGCGTTGTCATGGAGATAGTCGAAACCGAGGGGGTCTATGTGAACGACCTTCAGCAAATCATAGTGGTAAGTTTATCATACTTAGTGAAAACTTTGTCATAGCAAAACAAATTTGCCATAACAACCCTTCCGTTTCCTTCCAGTACAATGAGTGTCCTCACGGAACTGATGCGTCAGGAAAACGCTGCCAAGTTGTTCCGAGAACGACAAATAGCCCTGGCGCATACTCTACCCTTGGGCTCCTATCTACTCAAACCTGTACAACGCATACTCAAATACCATCTCCTACTTCAGAATATTGTCAAGCAGGTAAGCTTATCTAGGAAATTAGTATATGCCTGCCATTCACGATCAGGTCGTCAGACAGTCTGGACGTGTGTCGTGGGAAAAGCTTGAGACCTAGATCTAACAGGCCGTGTGAGAGACCGCGGTCTGAAACTTTTTCCGCCACACATGTTCCAACGGTCTGGGATAGAAGAAAACCATTCGTTCCGAGAGCGAACCTTACCTTTTTATGAAATGATGAGGTAAAAAGTTGGGATCGCGATATCGATTTCCCTGGGCGGAAATCGATATCCCGGCCTAGCGCTTACAAGGCAGACACGCTACCCTCCAAGCTGACTAGGTTGGCGCAAGAAATAGCTAAAGCTGTAACCATTAACACTAACACCAGGGTGGAGGAAAGGGGGAAATTTTTCATTTGATAGAGGGAACTGTAACAACGGAGGTCTTATCGACTCGTAATCGAAGAAAGAGGGAGGATAGGATAGGGAAAAGCCAGAGAAGAAGAAGAAAGAAGAGGAGGACGTGATAAAAGGGAATACATCATGGATGCAGAACTTGAGGGAATGATACCAGGAACCGAATGCCAGTTTATATTAAATGGTGCAGAATAGGGATCAATTTACCAGTTTGCCAACGTCCAGTAATGGACAGGGCACTTCTAAAGTAGAAGAGGACGAAGAGGTTTGATAGAGGGAACTGTAACAACGGAGGTCTTATCGACTCGTAATCGAAGAAAGAGGGAGGATAGGATAGGGAAAAGCCAGCCGTTCCGAGAACGAATAAAGTTCGCCCCGGCGCGGAAATCGATCCCGCGGCCTAGCACTTAGACACGCTACCGTCCAAGCTGACTAGGTTGGCGCAAGAAATAGCTAAAGCTGTAACCATTAACACTAACACCAGGGTGGAGGAAAGGGGGAAATTTTTCAGGTGAAAATAGCTATCGGAAGTGATATGTCGAAAAGCATACATAGAATTCCGAACAATGAACGTGAAGAATTTGATCTATTCTGATAGAACAATGGAAAGTGAAAATTTCGTCGGGAATTCAGTAAAACATTCCCTGTGTGGAATTCCTTCTCAGGCTGGAAATGAAGTGGAGCGGAGAGCATAGAGCTTTTTGCTGTCAGTTCTATGGGGTTTGAAGTCGGCGTTTCCCTCTATCGTCACTTCCCTCTACCTGCTCGATTAAAATTTCTCCACGCGTTCTTGAAATCTTGAAGAAAAAAGTGGTGTACAGCAAATCTAGTTTTTGATTTCCTTACAGAATTTAACGAAACATTCCCTGTGTGGAATTCCTTCTCAGGCTGGAAAAGAAGTGGAGCGGAGAGCAAAGAGCTTTTTGCTGTCAGTTCTATGGGGTTTGAAGTCGGCGTTTCCCTCTATCGTCACTTCCCTTTACCTGCTCGATTAAAATTTCTCCACGCGTTCTTGAAATCTTGAAGAAAAAAGTGGTGTACAGCAAATCTAGTTTTTGATTTCCTTACTATTATAATGAAAAGATTTTCTTTCTTATTTCCTCCTCTCTTGGTCTCTTCTCTGTCGCCTGTTTGTTTAGGAGATAAAGCACAGCTAAAGTTACTCTCAAACCTTTGATGAATAATTATTTTGCCTTGAGTTTCACGTATGGGAGTGCTTTCTAGCTAAACAACAACACAGTATTTATGACTATTATGAGATTGGTTCCTATGAGGTGTCAGAAACTCTAGCTGGGATGCCTATGATTCTATCTTTGAGTCTATGAAAAAAGATTCCCTGAAACGCCCGCCTAGGATATAACAAGAATCGGGAGAACAAAAATAAAGAAATCGGAAAACGAGCATTCCATCCAAGAAAACCTCAAAAATTTCAAATGGCCTTGCCCGGGATCAAACCCACACACTTCTGTTTGACAGTTCTGTTATCTTGGGTGGAACGAATTCAAAGGGTATGCTGGTGGGCATTTTGTAACCTCACTGTGACTTCCTGAATTGATGCTGAGATTTCGCCAGAAACGCCCGCGGGTACCCGGTATAGATTTATACTTTTACAATGTCAAACATGATGTTAGAAGTTAGAACTATGTACCTAGTTAGAACTAGGAGTATGTTAATTATATGGAACCCTGCTTCCATACTTGCTAGTTTACGAGAGTTTTCTATGATTGATTGATGCGGACAGCATTCTTTTGCTTGACAGGAAAAATTGTTTTAACCTAATAGGTGAGTTTTCTTGTGTTTTTCAATTAATGGTTTTCTGCGTAGGTACTTAAGTATGGGCACTTATTAATATCATTAAAACTTATTAACGCACTCAACATTCTTCCTTACAAGTATGTACACCTATTAGAACAGATTAGCATCCTCGCCCGGGATCAAACCCACACACTTCTGTTTGACAGTTATCTTGGGTGGAACGAATTTAAAGGGTATATGCTGTGGGCATTTTGTAACCTCACTGTGACTTCCTGAATTGATGCTGAGATTTCGCCAGAAATCCCCCCGGGTACCCAGTGGATTTATACTTTTACAATGTCAAACATAATGTTCGAAGTTAGAACTATGTGGAGTATGTTAATTATATGGAACCCTGCTTCCATACATGCTACTTTATGAGAGTTTTCTATGATTGATTGATGCGGACAGCATTCTTTTGCTTGACAGGAAAAATTGTTTTAACCTAATAGGTGAGTTTTCTTGTGTTTTTCAATTAATGGGTTTCTGCGTAGGTACTTATGGGCACTTATTAATATCATTAAAACTTATTAACGCACTCAACATTCTTCCTTACAAGTATTACACCTATTAGAACAGATTAGCGGTTTAACAGTTGTGTAAGTATAGGGAATTAAGTCTCTCTTGGAGGATATGACCGATTTTGATTGATTCTGTAACATTTTATAATCCAATTATCTTAAATTACTCGTCTAAAACTTGAATTAAATGTTAGTTCCTATAAGTAGGGAGTAGGTACGTAGGTACTTAAAGCATTTCACTATCAAAATGAAGACGTAATAATTTTCAGAATTCTTCCAATTCCTTCTCCTTCTTAAC
>NW_007380674.1:16774-20796 GCF_000475195.1 Diaphorina citri
ATTACATATCTCTTTTCTATCCACCACAGGGCGAAGATCTGACCACATTTGGAGAGTTGTGTGCGGAGGGAGCATTTAGAATGTCCGGGGCGAAAGCACTACGCCATGCTTTCCTATTTGACAAGATGTTGCTCATCACCAAGAAGAAGGAGGAGGGGATTCTAGGCTACAAGGCTCATATTATGGTAAGTTCTATGATTATCTATACTTGAACCGTTCAGCTTAGGTAGGACTGTTTTATCTGGTGTTGTAGGGTTAAGACTTTTAAGAGTTGGGGTAACACTAGAAGTTTGAGCCTCAGGAAGAAGCGACGAATTCAAATCGCATGCATAAAGCTCTAGTTATTTATCAAGAATTGTGATTTTTGGGCCTTCTACCATAGGAACCTTACCATCAGTTTGAAAAGGAAGGCACTTCTCGAACCCCGCAATCGACCTTTCTTATCCAACAAATCCAGCATACATAGACAATTATACATAGATGATAGATATTAACACTTGTGTTTCTATTGTCTTGTTTCAGTGTTCAAATTTAATGTTAATAGAAAGTGTTCCTGGGGAGCCTCTGAGTTTCCATGTCATTCCCTTTGACAATCCCAAGTACCAGTATACTTTGCAAGTGAGTAGCAACCTTTTTTACTTCGACATAAAAAAAAGAAAAAAAAAAATGGTAGCGAAAAATAGGAAGTAAATAGAGACGGGTGAAGGCAATTATTCTTGTTGGATTTTAAGAAATTCCTTAACCTTTGGAAAAAAAGATAGATAAATACAGCCTAATTGAAGGTAGTGCCGTCTGCCTTGTAAGCTCTAGGTCGCGGGTTCGATTCCCGCCCGATGCGGATTTTATCTTTTATCTCTCTCTCCTATCCTGTCTTCTTTCTCTCTTCGATTTCGGGACGATAAGACCTTAGCGGTTACGGTTCCCTCTGTCTCACCCTCACCTCTTAGGAAAAAAATAATTGGTACCTACTTAATGACATTTTGTCCTTGTATTTTTTTCCAGGCCCGTAATCTAGACCAGAAGAGAGAGTGGTGTTTGCAACTGAAGAAAGTCATTCTGGAGAATCCTGAGGGCACACAATGTTCGAGTACCCAAGTGTTTATTTGAATCATAGATTTATCCTAGAACTTACAGACTATTGGCTAAATGTTTCTTCGTAATCCATTATCAAATATTCTTTGTTCTTCCAAGTAGTTCCATGTATAGTCTCTTAGGACAAGAGTGATTCCAGAAAATTATTCTCTGTTACAAAGTTCAAAGCTCCAAAGTCTTGGTTTCGTGTTTTTCTCCTGATTCGAGACAGGTTTGTCATTTGCAGGAGATACCTGACTGTCTCGCGTGGTTGCTGTCCTTTGATTTCCATTCTTACTACCAAAATTGAATTACCTGACTCACTGCACCCTAAAGTTCTGTACACACTGTAATTTCTCTGCAGAAATGAGCTTTATAGCTGAAAGATATCCTCTTTTCTCTCACGTAAGTTGTGATCATGGAATCATTCAACTCAAGAGCAAGTCAACTAGTCTTCGGTCCGATAGTTGCTCGTAGCTACTTCGGCTTATCTATCAATGTGACTGCCTCACATAAATAAGAGGATTGCCATTTGTTTTGAATTAATTTATCCTTGTACAGTGTCTGCGCCAAGTGCACGCGAAGTTCAGCTGAAGTCGCTCTACTCCTTTGGGAAAGATGCTTCAATAGCAGAAAATGAAAAAAATGACCTGTGTTATTAGTTCTGTTAGTTCCATGCAGTGACGGCATCCGTTGTTAAAATTCACGATCAAGTAAGGAATTATTTTCTGTCATTTTTCGCCAGCCCTTGACAGATCCTATATCCATCCAAGACTTCAGCCGATCCCTGTATATGATAATATCGTTAATTAATTAAAACCAATTTGCCTTTAAACCAACGGGCAACGTGTTGTTGAATTGAAATTGACCGCAATGAGGTTGACTGTGTGGGTACCAGGGCATGTGAAATTGGCTCTCTTGGAATCGCTATACTATAGGGGTCCCCCTCCGTCTCCCTGAGGAGTTTGATTCTGATAATTGAGCTCGGAATTATTGCAACCGTTTTTGATATTTCTGCACACCGCGTGATGTCTTTGTTGCAATTCTCTGTCGGCACCATGAACTGGACTTGAAGTATAATCACTATTATTTGTAGGGAACTTCATCAGTGAATGTTGAATGCACTCCGCATGTCTAACAATGCGATCGAGTCAAAATAGCGAACTTTGATAGATCAGTAGAGTAGAAACGGATTTAGAAAATCAGTTCATCTGAATTAGATTCACTTGAACCTATGTACAAGAATCTATTATCTACCTATCTCTTGTTGTGAAACTCTTCAATGTGTATATTGTGTATTGGGTTTTTTTCAGTGACTTCTATCACGGTTTTGTGTTTAATCAGTCGAACGTATCATTTCCCAACTTGATTTAGTCCCAACGATTTCAATTTTCAGAATGTCACAGTTTGCTCTTTGCCAAGTTTGTTTTGTTCTCACGATCAAGAGCTAGGTTGGTGTTTCCCAATTCAGATCTAAGTGCAAGTTCAAATACCTGTCACAAAAGCTGGGTGGGTACTAAATGTCTTTTAATTTCTTGGAACACCCATTTTTTGCAGCGAAGGTCAACAAGGGTGGTGGGTGCACTGACCACTCCTAGTTGCGGTTCTTCTTTGATATCGTAGAAGTCGTAGTACCATGACCCCTCCATTTTGCTTTGCACCTTGAAGTAGCTATTGCAACCTTTAGAACAGCTAAGGCTCTAGAGCCTTTATGCCAGGCCACTCACGCTCAGACCAGCTTACAGACCTAGGTCCCTGAGACTGATCACTCACTATCAGGTGGCCTTTTTCAGCCTGTCAGGTCTACCTGATATTGAGTGGCCGGCCTGAGTTTGTCAGACGGTCTGAGGGTGAATGGCGGGCGGGAGGTTATTTTCATCTGTCTAATGATGAAATTTATTTCCTATGATTTCAGGGATATTTGGAGCGGTGGAGAAGTTCACCAGATTATCCTTTTACCGAGCAGCAACTCAATGATCTCTTTAGCAATATACAGGACATCTTCCACTTCAATAAGTAAGTAGTTAAAGCAATTCCACTTCAATAGGTAAGTACTTACTTAGAGTAATTCCACTTCAATAAAGTACTTTGTACTTTTAAGATAAGAGGCCAATTTTTACTCAGAAACTTCTTAGAAACCCCCTCTGAAACTTCATATCACACGCCCTGGATTAATACCTCCCTGCAAGGAAGTGTACCAGGCCTACTTGGTTACAAAGACTACTGATAAGCCACACTCAATGCCTACTTACGCATTTACTTCCCTCTTAATCAAGAGCACAGTTCCTAATGTCCATTTTATTTTCTATTTTCAGGTGGCAATCAAACCCCGGACTGGAACATGGCACCTCGACCCATTACCATCGCTTCAGACAAAGCTCGAAGAAAACAAAGAAAATAGTCAAAATTAAAAGGATATTTACTCGTGTCGTATAAGTATCAAACAGAAGGTCCCCTTGCTAAAGAAATAGCAAAGGTTGAGTGTGAAGGGCATCCACTCGTGTTTGTCATACCTAGTGTACCTACTGGTAAGTTTATCATACCTAGTGGTAAGTTTATCGTAGTGGTAAGTTGGAGGGAAGAAAGAAGAGGAGGACTTAGTAAAAAGAGAACACATCATGGATGCAGAACTTGAGGGAATGATACCAGGAACCGAATGCCAGTTTATAGTAAATGGTGCAGAATAGGGATCAATTTACCAGTTTGCCAACGTCCAGTAATGGACAGGGCACTTCTAAAGAAGAAGAGGACGAAGAGGCTTTGTCATACCTAGTGTACCTACTGGTAAGTTTATCATACCTAGTGGTAAGTTGGAGGGAAGAAGGAGGAGGAGAAGAAGAAGAAAGAAGAGGAGGACGTAGTAAAAAGAGAACACATCATGGATGCAGAACTTGAGGGAATGATACCAGGAACCGAATGCCAGTTTATATTAAATGGTGCAGAATAGGGAT
>NW_007380675.1:0-1050 GCF_000475195.1 Diaphorina citri
GTTCGCCCTGAATCAGTTCAATATTCTGGCAAGTGATAAGATCTCGCTCAACCGATCCTTGCCTGATGCTAGACTAGACAAGTAAGTGAGAGTGAGAAAAAGAAAAAAAAATGACGAACTGTCCAAAGTTTGGGTTGCCAAAACGACACAGTAAAATTCTCGACAACATTTTTACACATTAAGTGAGGTAGAATTTAAAATAATGATATTAATTATGTAGGTGATTTAAGTGGTTGATACAATCTTCATTGTCGAGAGCTATAGAGATGGCGATGAATTGGGTTTGGGTATAACATTTATAGAATGTACCTCATTTATACTGCTAGCATGAGACGAAAAAGTCCCCTTACCGTGGTCTAAAGAGAGGAGTAGAGTGGACTTTACTGACCCCTTTACCCTCGCAGTCTAAAGAGAGTAGACTTTACTTCCGAGCGTAGAGAAAAGGGGATTAATGTGACTGATTAACTAAGAACTCTAGTGACGAGGGTTTATTTTACCCTCCAGTTGACGACAAGCTGCCTCCTCCTCACATCAACCTCACCCAGACTGAGTAGGGCTGGGAAAAGCTAAACAGATTGATAGATTCTGACGTAACTTTGTGAAGATTCATCTTGAAAAGAAGAACACAATAACTTTTACTCTTCACAGTTGGGGGAGGGGTTTTTTATTGTTTATTCAAACAGACATGTTTCGCCATTGCTGGCATCATCAGTGTAAACTGTAAGAAATTGCACATAAGAAAAAGAAAACTAACAAAAAAGGGGAACAAATTGACAGAAGCTAACAGGCCAATTTTACGTCATCACTCGAGAATTAAGAAATTCTTCTTTTTCTTCGCCTTTCCTCGTGCACAGACTTGGTAGGCGTTTTTCTTCAGCCTCTCAATCAGCCCTAACTAGAGTGATTGCTTCGGGCTGACATTTGGTTTTGGCTACAAATTTTACGAGTGGATGCCCTTCGTACTAACCTTTGTTATTTCTTCTAGCAAGGGAAATTCAGGCTGGTATACTCCCTGTTTAACGTCCCCCAGCTAGACATAGCATTAAAAAA
>NW_007380675.1:5842-27793 GCF_000475195.1 Diaphorina citri
AAAAAAATCATCGACGAAAGTCATATGGTTTCCAACATGCAGAGAAACTCATTTTACACGTCGCATTCAATTTGTGTTATCAGTTATTATCAGTGAATCCTAAATTGAGAGTTTTATCTCTGATCAGAACTTGGCCACGGTACAGTGAGCTCATCCTAATAATCGCATGCTTTGTGAACTGCAACTCAGGGCCGGAGGTAATAATGAAGCAGTCCTGTGACCCACATTCCATAAAAAAAGGAATTTTAATTATGTTGAGCATAAATACTTGTCACAAATGTCGTTCCCCGCTCAATATACTACGCTCAATTTTATGACTTGACTTGGACTCGAACCACCAACCTCCAGACTCAAAGTCAACCAGAAAAACCTTTTAAAGAACATTGCATAATCCTATGAATAGACATCGAAATTTTGCGAAATGGGAATTGCAATGCAGAATCCTTACCACCCAACCACCCTCAGTGATGTTAACGCGGTGGACTTTGGGGCTTGAGGTATAATGTATTAAGGAGAAGAACATTTTTGACAAGTATTTAATTATGCTTTTTAATATATATATATTTTTGATTTGAAATTCTTACTCCTCGAAATCGAGCCTGATTTTCGTAGCTTTTCATTTTCAATAATTCGACCAGCTTGAATTCATTATATCCCAGACATTCTGGTGTTGTATACCATTATATCTACATATCATTGTACCATATTCCGCTACTGTGCATTGTGTCTATTTCCAATGGTATTGTTTTGTACCACACCGCATCATACCAAATCCGGTGTCTGTGCCAAATATCATATCCCTATTATCTCTTAATGAGGAATCTGTTCTCATCGTTACATCAAATAAACAATATTGTACTCATTATCATTTGGTTAGATTGTTAGCTATTTTTCCACGTATGCACTCGTCTTCATAAACATTGGGCTTTCAATTTGGTTGAATTAATAATGCTTCTCTATACTGTATGTGTAATTGTGTATGTGATGTACGTATTACCTATATTTCGTATGTTACTCCAATGAGGAAAAAGAAAGTACAAAGTAGAATCAGCATAATTATTGTCGGAATTTATTTCTAAATTCCAAATTAGTTGCTCTCGTTCCAAGAAACAACTTTTAATCTGAGAAGAAGTACGAGTATGTAGGTACATATTGTTCATAATTATTACTCTATTTAAAAACATAAATCAAGCTCATGATACGCGTATTTTGTTCTTGTGCTAAATCATGTTCTCTATGTATTTATAAAATAGTTTAGTTGAAATTCAGAAAGATAGTCTAGATGGAACTTGAAATTTACCCCCATTGTTCAGTCAATATTAGGTACTATCCACGCCTAGCAACCTCCGCTGCCGACTGGGTTCGATTCCTAGCAAATTGAAGTTTTTTTTTTACTTTTTCTGTGCTGTAAACACGGGGTGCACTCAGCCTAGTGAGAGCAAAAATAATATTTCAGAAGGCACGGCCTGGCACTTAGTAATGATATTATACCTAGAAAAAATGTGAATAGGCTCCCCGTTTCACAAGTAATCCAGTATTTGATTTTACTCGTACATATGTCTACAATTTGGTTTTTTCTGATTGATTTGATTTGATATAGCTACAATTTGTTTTTTGCCCCCCCCGGAAGAAACGGTGAGGAATAATGCGAAAAAGTGATGTAACAAAAACACAAATCAAGTGCTCATCTCTTCAGGAAGAGTCAGAATCGCAGACTTGAATCCTAACCTGGGTTAATAGCATAGTAGAAGTGTTTCCACTCATCCAGCCACACCTCGGCAAGACGAGCCGCAGACTTGAATCCTAACCTGGGTTAATAGCATAGTAGAAGTGTTTCCACTCATCCAGCCACACCTCGGCAAGACGAGCATTGTTGTGGTTGACAATATTCGACGTACCACCGGGAAACGTATACGGGGTGGACTTGCGAAATACGTGGCCCACATGGGAACACGTTGCGATCTCCAGCACTCCACCGCACATCCAAACCTGAGCCACACCGCGGGGGTTAGGAGGAAGCAACACACAGTAAGGTTAGGAAAAAACCCTTCACCCCCTTGACCCACCAAGACCAGCACACAGACAGGGAAACTTTCCATTTGCAAAGATCGAAGTTTTTTTTTTCATTCTTTTTTTTTTTGGGGAGCTTTGATAGGGGGAACTGTAACTACTAAGGTCTTATCGTCCCGAAATCGGAAGAGAGAAAGGGGACAGGATTGTCTCTCATCAGATGGGTAAGAAGAAACACAATACTCTCATTTATGTGCTGGGTCAACACGAGAACACCAGAAAGTATTAGCCCGTTGAAATATTTGCAATCGAAAAACGAGTACAAATTTTTGTCGATGTTGGGCATCGAACCCGGGACCTTCTGCATGGCAAGCAAGTTACCACTGGGCTAACCGTGTCTTTATATGCAAGCTTTGCTCCCCACCCGCGGCACAAGCTTTGCTTTTACGGATGGGTATAGCATTTATATATGGTTTTTTTATGTTCTGTCTGTACAGGCAGTCAATACGACAAATATGTACAAAACTGATAACAAGGAATTGTTTGTCAAGTACTACTGACTACTTAAGTACTGTCCAAATGGAGTTCCTGATTATTAAAGATTAAATTAATGATTCAATAACACCCTAATCTTCTTTTAATTCTTCGCCTTTTCCCGTGTACATATCGGGTCGGCGTTTTTCGTCAGCCTCTCAATCAGCCCTAGGGTGATTGCTTAGCCCTAAGGTGATTGCTTTGGGCTGACATTTGTCTTTGGCTACAGAAATTTTACGAGTGGATGCCCTTCGCACTCAACCTTTGCTATTTCTTTAGCAAGGGAAATTTCAGGCTGGTATACTCCCTGTTCAAAGTCCCCCAGCTAGACTAAGCTGTAATGTATTAAGGAGAAGAACATTTTTGACAAGTATTTAATTATGCTTTTTAATATATTTCGTATATTACTCCAATGAGGAAAAAGAAAGTACAAAGTAGAATCAAAGTATATTATAAATTTTTAATTTGAAATTCTTACTTCTCGAAATCGAGCCTGATTTTCGTAGCTTTTCATTTTCAATAATTCGACCAGCTTGAATTCATTATATCCCAGACATTCTGGTGTTGTATACCATTATATCTACATATCATTGTACCATATTCCGCTACTGTGCATTGTGTCTATTTCCAATGGTATTGTTTTGTACCACACCGCATCATACCAAATCCGGTGTCTGTGCCAAATATCATATCCCTATTATCTCTTAATGAGGAATCTGTTCTCATCGTTACATCAAATAAACAATATTGTACTCATTATCATTTGGTTAGATTGTTAGCTATTTTTCCACGTATGCACTCGTCTTCATAAACATTGGGCTTTCAATTTGGTTGAATTAATAATGCTTCTCTATACTGTATGTGTAATTGTGTATGTGATGTACGTATTACCTATATTTCGTATGTTACTCCAATGAGGAAAAAGAAAGTACAAAGTAGAATCAGCATAATTATTGTCGGAATTTATTTCTAAATTCCAAATTAGTTGCTCTCGTTCCAAGAAACAACTTTTAATCTGAGAAGAAGTACGAGTATGTAGGTACATATTGTTCATAATTATTACTCTATTTAAAAACATAAATCAAGCTCATGATACGCGTATTTTGTTCTTGTGCTAAATCATGTTCTCTATGTATTTATAAAATAGTTTAGTTGAAATTCAGAAAGATAGTCTAGATGGAACTTGAAATTTACCCCCTTTGTTCAGTCAATATTAGGTACTATCCACGCTTAGCAACCTCCGCGGCCGACTGGGTTCGATTCCTAGCAAATTGAAGTTTTTTTACTTTTTTCTGTGCTGTAAAAACGGGGTGCACTCAGCCTAGTGAGAGCAAAACTAATATTTAAGAAGGCACGGCCTGGCACTTAGTAATGATATTATACCTAGAAAAATTGTGAATAGGCTCCCCGTTTCACAAGTAATCCAGTATTTGATTTTACTCGTATGTCTACAATTTGTTTTTATTTTTTTTCTGATTGATTTGATTTGATATAGCTACAATTTGTTTCCCCCCCCCCTCCCTCAGGTGTAAAAAGAAGTCGTACCCCACCTTTCTACCGACGACCAGTATCGTGATAGTTTTCCACAACGAGGCCTGGTCCACACTGCTGCGAACCGTATGGTCTGTTATCAATCGATCTCCACGCACCCTGCTCAAGGAAATCATCCTTGTGGACGACGCCAGTGAAAGAGGTAAGTCCACATTTTCATAAGTTTGAGTAAAGGCCCGTTCCCACTTATCGTGATATTCATCCGATTTTTCCCCGAATATCACATTTTCATAAGTTTGAGTAAATAAGTTTCCCACTTATCGTGATATTCATCCGATTTTTTCCCCGAATATCCTGTAGGCAATGTAATTCAAATGAGAGTGTTCCCACTTCACACGACAGGATTTTTCCCCCTGAACAGAGAACGGCCTTTAGAATAACAGACTTTGGATTAAGCTTATAGCAGGGTCCACAAAGGTGTTTTAAACTCAGTTTAAGTTGTACTCTCGGATAAAGTGGCTAAAAAAAATTTAGACGTTAAACTGGGAGTAGACCAGCTTAGTCTAGCTGGGGGACTTTGAACAGGGAGTATACCAGCCTGAAATTTCCCTTGCTAAAGAAACAGCAAAGGTTGAGTGCGAAGGGCATCCACTCGTAAAATTTCTGTAGATGGGAAAACTTATTACATCTGTCTGACTCCTCATGAGCTCACGTGACGTGACGTGATAGTACCTAGTGTGTTTCTACCTTTACAGCTTACAGAATACAGACGTATGGAAACGAAGCAAACCCCCGAATATCCTGTAGGCAATGTAATTCAAATAAGAGTGTTCCCACTTCACACGACACGATTTTTTCCCCCTGAACAGAGGACGACCTTTAGAATAACGGACTTTGGATTAAGCTTATAGCAGGGTCCACAAAGTGGTTTTAAACTCAGTTTGAGTTTTACTCTCGGATTAAGTGGCTAAAAAAAATTAGACGTTAAACTGGGAGTAGACCAGCTTAGTCTAGCTGGGGGACTTTAAACAGGGAGTATACCAGCCTGAAATTTCCCTTGCTAAAGAAACAGCAAGGGTGTGGTCCGTTATCAATCGATCTCCACGCACCCTGCTCAAAGAAATCATCCTTGTGGACGACGCCAGTGAAAGAGGTAAGTCTACATTTTCATAAGTTTGAGTAAAGGCCCGTTCCCACTTATCGTGATATTCATCCATTTTTTCCCCGAATATCCTGTAGGCAATGTAATTCAAATGAGAGTGTTCCCACTTCACACGACACGATTTTTTACCCCTGAACAGAGAACGGCCTTTAGAATAACAGACTTTGGATTAAGCTTATAGCAGGGTCCACAAAGTGGTTTTAAACTCAGTTTAAGTTTTACTCTCGGATTAAGTGGCTAAAAAAATTAGACGTTAAACTGGGAGTGGACCAGCTTAGTCTAGCTGGGGGACTTTAAACAGGGAGTATACCAGCCTGAAATTTCCCTTGCTAAAGAAACAGCAAAGGTTGAGTGCGAAGGGCATCCACTCGTAAAATTTCTGTAGCCAAAGCCAAATGTCAGCCCAAAGCAATCACCCTAGGGCTGATTGAGAGGCTGACGAAAAACGCCGACCCGATATGTACACGGGAAAAGGCGAAGAATTAAAAGAAGAATCCCCGAATGTCTTGTAGGCAATGTAATTCAAATGAGAGTGTTCCCACTTCACACGACACGATTTTTTCCTCCCGAACAGAGAACGGCCTGTAGAATAACAGACTTTGGATTAAGCTTATAGCAGGGTCCACAAAGTGGTTTCTAACTCAGTTTGAGTTTTACTCTCGGATTAAGTGGCTAAAAAAAATTAGACGTTAAACTGGGAGTAGACCAGCTTAGTCTAGCTGGGGGAGAACTACTCCTTTCAGTGAACTACTCAGGCGTTGAGTCAGATCATCAACTAAAAATAACAATAACAACCAAAAAATTTTAATACACAAAATACCTAATCAAAATTCAAAGTCAAGGGACATATCCTTGCAAAAAAGAACAGACATAATATATGTATGTACTTAGATTGCTTAAAGTAAGACAGATGTTGGAAACAATTATATAGGGAGTTGAAGAATGAGTTATATATTAAAACGGGAGTAGTTATCATAATATCTGAGTGGTGTAGTAGTCAAGACGCTCGCTTGGAAATCAGGAGAGCGTGGGTTCAATCCCAACATTCCCAACCGAATTATGGAATTTTATCCCTGGCTTTGTTTGAGAGTTTGGCCACAATAATAGTAAGTAGTCTTCTGCTGGATTAAAGGGATTTTTTGTCCTATTCGAGCAGTATAAACAATAAAGACTCAGACCGTCTGCGATTCTAGTTCTGAAGAGATAACCTCACTTTGAGCAATTGATTTGTGTTGCACCGTTAATTGTTGGGCCAGCCAATCGTTATCAGGTAGACCTGACTGGTACATTTGATCAGGTCCGCCTGTCAGGTCTATCTGATCAGGTCCGCCTGTCAGGTCTATCTGATAGTGTGTGTGCTCATGAGGTATCAGGTAGACCTGACAGGCAGACCTGATCAGGTGTATTTTAAAACACAAAATACCTAATCAAAATTCAAAGTCAAGGGACATATCCTTAGAGAAAAGAACAGACATAATATATGTATGTACTTAGCTTGCTTAAAAGAAGACAGATATTGGAAACAATTACATAGGGAGTTGAAGAATGAGTTATATATTAAAACGCGAGTAGTTATCATAATATCTGAGTGGTGTAGTGGTCAAGACGCTCGCTTGGAAATCAGGAGAGCGTGGGTTCAATCCCAACCGAGTTATGGAATTTTATCCCTAGCTTTGTTTGAGAGTTTGGCCACAATAATAGTAAGTAGTCTTCTGCTGGATTAAAGGGTATCCTTGGAAAAAAGAACAGACATAATATATGTATGTACTTAGAGTGCTTAAAAGAAGACAGATGTTGGAAAAAATTACATAGGAAGTTGAAGAATGAGTTATATATTAAAACGCGAGTAGTTATCATAATATCTGAGTGGTGTAGTAGTCAAGACGCTCGCTTGGAAATCAGGAGAGCGTAGGTTTAGTCCCAACCGAGTTATGGAATTTTATCCCTAGCTTTGTTTGAGAGTTTGGCCACAATAATAGTAAGTAGTCTTCTGCTGGATTAAAGGGATTTTTTGTCCTATTCGAGCAGTATAAACAAGCACTAATATATGTAATTTGTTAATTTATTTATAGTGCATGAAATACAGGCAATTTACAATGTAGGTACTATTGTAACATTTGTAACACCGTATTACGTTTTATTTTGTTATTCCATATTGTTAGTATGATAAAATTTCCTTCGTCCATTTTCAGGAAAACAGTCGTCTGTCCCATCATCGACGTGATATCGGACCAGACATTCGAATACATCACCGCGTCTGACATGACCTGGGGCGGATTCAACTGGAAGCTGAGAGAAAAGAACAGACATAAGTAACATATGTATGTACTTAGATTGCTTAAAAGAAGACAGATGTTGGAAACAATTACATAGGCAGTTGAAGAATGAGTTATATATCAAAACGGGAGTAGTTATAATATCTGAGTGGTGTAGCAAGACGCTCGCTTGGAAATCAGGAGAGCGTGGGTTCAATCCCAACCGAATAATGGGATTTTATCCCTAGCTTTGTTTGAGAGTTTGGCCACAATAATAGTAAGTACTAAGTACTCTTCTGCTGGATTAAAGGGATTTTTTGTCCTATTCGAGCAGTATAAAAAAGCACTAATATATGTAATTTGTTAATTTATTTATAGTGCATGAAATACAGGCAATATGTAGGTACTATTGTAACACTGTATTACGTTTTATTTTGTTATTCCATATTGTTACTCTGATAAAATTTCCTTCGTCCATTTTCAGGAAAACAGTCGTGTGTCCCATCATCGACGTGATATCGGACCAGACATTCGAATACATCACCGCGTCTGACATGACCTGGGGCGGATTCAACTGGATTGAAATACAGGCAATATGTAGGTACTATTGTAACACTGTATTACGTTTTACTTTGTTATTCCATATTGTTACTGTGATAAAATTTCCTTCGTCCATTTTCAGGAAAACCGTCGTGTGTCCCATCATCGACGTGATATCGGACCAGACATTCGAATACATCACCGCGTCTGACATGACCTGGGGCGGATTCAACTGGAAGCTGAACTTCCGCTGGTATCGAGTACCCCCGAGGGAAATGATGCGACGGGGCGGGGATCGATCGTCCCCCCTGAGGACGCCTACAATGGCCGGAGGACTGTTTGCCATTGATAAGGACTACTTCTATGAACTTGGGTCGTATGATGAGGGGATGGACATTTGGGGAGGCGAGAACCTCGAGATGTCTTTCAGGGTGAGTTTATTATGTAGTTTATTTGTATTGATTTTGATTTTTTTCTCTCTCGATTTTGTGGATTATTCATACAGGGAAAATGTGAAATTTTTGCCTATGTCGACAAAGAGCGGACGGAATAACAGGCACTAAATGACTGCGGGAGTAAAGGGACTTTTCACTATGATGAAGGCATGGACATTTGGGGAGGCGAGAACCTCGAGATGTCTTTCAGGGTGAGTTTATTATGAGTGCGTTTATTGTATTGATTTTGATTTTTTTCTCTCTCGATTTTGTGGATTATTCATATAGAGAAAATGTGAAATTTTTGCCTATGTCGACAAAGAGCGGACGGAATAACAGGCACTAAATGACTGCGGGAGTAAAGGGACTTTTCAGTCTCATTCTAGCAGTATAAACAGGGTATATTCCATTCTATATGAGAGAGGGAAGCTAATATGGATCAGACAAAAGTACGAGACAAATGGGTTTATACAAAGGCCCCTCCAAAGGGGCATAATACAAATTTGTGAAGAGGGGAGGGATTTTCTTAAAAAAATCCCTTGTCTGGATTTCATTTCCCAGTATGAACTCTTTTTAAGTCAACTTGGAAGAACCCTATACACGGTGAATTAATGTAGTAAGTATATAAGACTTTTAATGCTCCCCTAGTGGTGAATTTTCGTATTAAAGAAGTGTGAAATGGTTTTTCTCCCTTCCTTACCCATCATCATATTTGTGAACCATCTGGATTTCAAAGGATATTTTTGTCAATGAAATAACATGTAAACTGCTATCAGGTGTGGCAGTGTGGCGGCATCCTGGAGATTATCCCGTGCTCGCACGTGGGCCACGTATTCCGAGACAAGTCGCCCTACACATTCCCGGGCGGTGTATCCAAGATAGTGCTGCACAATGCGGCCCGCGTAGCCGAAGTCTGGATGGACGAGTGGCGTGATTTCTATTACGCCATGAATCCAGGTAAATCCGCGAGCGTGTCGACTTGTGCCGCTCACTTCAGAATGTTAAGCTATAGCTCGTGGTTCAGCGGCTCAATTCTTGCGTCTTGCTCGTATGTTCTTTAGCTCGCGGGTCTGTTGGGTTTTCGCCCTCCTTTAGCTGGGTATTCGGCTGTGCTCTGTTCTTTTTTGCCGATTTATTAACTTATTTATTAACCCCTTAACAACTTTGAAGCCGTTTCGGCCTCCTAAGCTCGGTATTCGGCTGTGTTCTGTTCTTTTTTGCTGATTTATTAACATGGTTTTTATTAATTTTATTTATTAACCCCTTGACTTCCTTGGGCCAGCCTAGTTAGCTTAGTTGGTAGCGCGTCTGCCTTGTAAGCGCTAGGCCGCGGGTTCGATTCCCACCCGGGGCGGATTTTATCCTGAGAAAGTGGGCATGAGCTATTGTCATGGACTGGGAGGCAATCAGGTGAGTTTTCAATATGGGTCTGTTTGATAGGGGTTTTCGATCGCGGCTAGGTCCTGGGTTCGATTCCCGCCCGGGTAAAGAGAGATATCTACAAAGTTTCCGGCTGCACAGGTCTCCTGTGTGTCCCGCTAGGTTCGATCGCGGCTAGGTCCTGGGTTCGATTCCCGCCCGGGTAAAGAGAGATATCTAGAAAGTTTCCGGCTGCACAGGTCTCCTGTGTGGAGGAAGTGTCTACTGCTGTGCTAAATAGACCGTAGCTTAACACCTTACCTACACCTTTACAGACGATTTTGCTTGGATGCGATCACTGAGCAAACGCAACTTTCTGCAAACTGCAAGAAGTTGCATATTTTTTCGATGTTTTCCGAGGAAGTTACGTATTTTTTTAGTCAGTTAGTAGACACTACCTCTTTATTAACTGTGCAATCATTGTTATTTTTGTTATATATTTTGTATCTTAGTAGCCATATTTCGAGGTGAACATATGTAAAAAGTTTGCTTAAACAAATTCACTTACTCAACCAAACTGATGCCCGCCGTGGCAGGCATCAGTTCAGACTGTCTGATAGACCGAGGTCTGAACTTTTTTCCGCCACACACTTTAACACGGTCTGACAGACCGCGGTCTCTGAGCGTGAGTGCCTAGAACGGTTCAGCGGCTCAATTCTTGCGTCTTGCTCGTATGTTCTTTAGCTCGCGGGTCTGTGGGGTTTTTGCCCTCCTTTAGCTCGGTATTCGGCTGTGCTCTGTTCTTTTTTGCTGATTTATTAACTTATTTATTAACCCCTTAACATCTTTGAAGCCGTTTCGGCCTCCTAAGCTCGGTATTCGGCCGTGTTCTGTTCTTTTTTGCTGATTTATTAACCCCTTAACTTCTTGGAGTGAAGCACGGTCTGCTTGTGTTCATGCCCTCTCTTTGTCCTTAAGGTGTGTCCAAACACAGTCGACCGGCCGTCGATCGAACGAGGTGAATCTATGTTGTCGAGGCAGTGTGGACGGGTCAGTCGACATCGATCAACGGCCGGTCGACTATGTGTGGACACACCTTTATGTCTGTTTAAAATACACGACCGAGTCCACTAGAAAGACTTTTCAGTCCTATCTCAGTATGATAAACACTTTTTAGAAACATCCGCCCATGTTATCTGGGAATTAAGAAAATAAACTAGGCGGTTTGTCTAACCAATCAAATGAATCAGCTCAAGTTTAGAAAGTTGTCCACAGAAGGAAATCTATGGACAGTAACACAGTTGTACTTAAACTTTGCTAAAGGTAGACATGTAGAGCTATAGATTATAGACAATGTGGGCATGAAGTTCATATACGCTGGCTGTGGCTACAAAAGTATTGTGTTGTTTACTAACTCCATCCTATTTACATTGTTTGCCTCTACTAACTCATCGGGTGCATCTGTGCGGTATTAACATGTGAAGGGTACAGAGGAAAAACCAACAATTGACTATAATCGTCAGTGATACTTAAGGTAGAAACACACGTGAGCTCACGTGACGTGATAGTAGTGTGGCTGTCCTGAACAAGATTACAATATTATGGGAAAACTTTGAATTACATCTTTCTGACTCCCCATGAGCTCACGTGACGTGACGTGATAGTACCTAGTGTGTTTCGAATTACATCTTTCTGACTCCCCATGAGCTCACGTGACGTGACGTGATAGTACCTAGTGTGTTTATACCTTTACAGCTTACAGAATACAGACGTATGGAAACGAAGCAAATGCGTTTTTCTGTACCAAATACATAAGACCTTGTTTAGATTGCGGGAGTAAAGGGACTTTTTAATGCGTTTTTCTGTACCAAATGCATAAGACCTTGTTTAGATTGCGGGAGTAAAGGGACTTTTCAGTCTCATTTTGACAGTATAAACAAGGTTTGTTCTTTTCTAATTTGACTGATAGACCGACTACCGAGGTCTGAACTTTTTTCCACCACACACTTTAACACGGTCTGACAGACCGCGGTCTCTGAGCGTGAGTGCCTAGAATAATGAGTACCTTTAATTCCACTGATGATTTGTAACTATTTGTGTGTTGCAGGTGTTCGCCTACACAAAGCGACATCAGATCATGTCGGATGACAACTGTCTGGATGTACCCCACCCTGGTGGCCCTGTCAATCTAATTCGATGCCATGGTATGGGCGGTAACCAGGCCTGGGAATATGACCTTGAGGTAAGAATTTTGGTTTTCCTATGTTTTTTTATTTCGTTTATTGTTCCATTGTAGAAAAATATTTGGTAACCAGGCTTGGGAATATGACCTTGAGGTAAGAATATTGGTTTTCCTATGTTTTTTTATTTCGTTTATTGTTCCATTGTAGAAAAATATTGGGACGCGCGTAGGAAAATGCCCTAATGGTCATCGTCCCGACATTTGTAAACAACAATAACAACAACTTATTTTGTTTATTAATTAAATCATTACCCAACAGAGTACATTAATGTGTAATCTGAGTACATAACACATAGGTAAATATGTTCAAAATGGATGACATTAAATTTGTAAACAACAATAACAACAACAACTTATTTGTTTATTAATTAAATCATTACCCAACAGAGTACATTAATGTGTAATCTGAGTACATAACACATAGGTAAATATGTTCAAAATGGAAAAAAATATTGGGACGCGCGTAGGAAAATGCCCTAATGGTGATCGTCCTGACATTTGTAAACAACAATAACAACAACTTATTTTGTTTATTAATTAAATCATTACCCAACAGAGTACATGAATGTGTAATCTGAGTACATAACACATAGGTAAATATGTTCAAAATGGAAATATGCATAATACTGAGACGGGCTTTTTTTTTTTTTTTTTGCTACAGGGCTTTGTGTATAAATATCTTTTTGTGAACGCAAGAATTCGGTCAAAATTCATTTCCCATATATTGTGAAGCTCCATTTATCAATTACATATTACAAGCGGAATCTGTATCTACTTCACCAACCTACATCTAACCTAATGTCTGGAATTAAGAAAATAAACTAGGCGGTTTGTCTAACCATTCAAATGAATCAGCTCAAATTTAGAAAGTTGTCCACAGAAGGAAATCTATGGACAGTAACACAGTTGTACTTAAACTTTGCTAAAGGTAGACATGTAGAGCTATAGATTATAGACAATGTGGGCATGAAGTTCATATACGCTGGCTGTGGCTACAAAAGATCTGGGAATTAAGAATATAAACTAGGCAGTTTGTCTAACCATTCAAATGAATCGGCTCAAGTTTAGAAAGTTGTCCACAGAAGGAAATCTATGGACAGTAACACCTAACAAAGTTCTACCTAAACTTTGCTAAAGGTAGACATGTAGAGCTATAGATTATAGACAATGTGGGCATGAAGTTCATATACGCTGGCTGTGGCTACAAAAGTATTGTGTTGTTTACTAACTCCATCCTATTTACATTGTTTGCCTCTACTAACTCATCGGGTGCATCTGTGCGGTATTAACTCCTGTGTGTCCAGCTTTCCAATCAACTTTGGGGTGCAGTAATGACTTGGATGTTGAATTTCTGTGGGGTTGGTTCGGTAGTGACTGGGTCTTGTGATCCGGGGGCTCGGGTTCGATCTAGTAGCCATATTTTATGTAAAAAGTTTGCTTAAACAAATTCACTTACTCAACCAAACTGATGCCCGCCGTGGCAGACCGTCTGATAGACCGAGGTCTGAACTTTTTTCCGCCACACACTTTAACACGGTCTGACAGACCGCGGTCTCTGAGCGTGAGTGCCTAGAAAACCTAATCCTGCTCTTTTTCTCACCAACCTTTTAGACACTACCCGCTCCTGTGACGTAGTGGTCAAGAGCACTGTCTCTCAACCTAGAGGTGCTGGGTTTGAATTCCGGCCGGGGCAGAAATTTTCTGTCCGAACTTTTCCATACCCTAGATAGGCATGGATGTAAAGGAATGTGCCTTGAAGTAATGCGAAAGCGGTTCCAAAGTATAATCTTTTTTTAAATAAAACTTTATTTCACTATTTCAGACAAAGGAGATCAAACACAAGAACACGGACCTGTGTCTGGAGAAGCCCTCGGCTTTTTCCATACCCTGGATAGGCATGGATGTAAAGGAATGTGCCTTGAAGTAATGCGAAAGCGGTTCCAAAGTATAATCTTTTTTTTAAATAAAACTTTATTTCACTATTTCAGACAAAGGAGATCAAACACAAGAACACGGACCTGTGTCTGGAGAAGCCCTCGGCTAAGGAACCCTCCAACCCTACGCTCTCTGCGTGTGATGGCTCCAAGGGACAGCAATGGATATTGAAAAGTAAATTCTATTGGCAAGCTGATAGCTAGGTGACGTCCCCCTTTCCCCTGGGGGAGTAAGGGGGTTCCGTCACCAATGCCATAATTTTATTATCCCCGCCCCCCCATTTTACAATTGCCATATCTCATACCCTTCCTCAACTGTAGAGCGCTCTGAACTCGATCCAACAAGAATTTTTTAAACTTACTTACTTTCCGTGCCCGGAAAAACCAGTGTTAACGTCAAATATTAGTTTAAACTTTGGAAACGGGATACCATGTCAAGTTAACTAATTAATACTGAAATAAGAAGAAAATAGGTCATCACTTGACTAAATAACTTTGATATGTATCTGTGCTAGAGACCAGAGTTGGTGGTTCAAATCCTAGCGAAGTCCTAATATTTATCGAAATATGAAAATGACCTAATGGTCAACTCCGATGAAGAAAATAGGTCGTCACATGACTAAATAACTTTGATATGTATTTGTGCTAGAGACCAGAGTTGGTGGTTCAAATCCTAGCGAAGTCTTAATATTTATCGAAATATGAAAATGACCTAATGGTCAACTCCGAGCATTTGAAAACAATTTTTATGGAGGTGTATCAATCGAGGAATAACGTTTGTGACAAGCGTTTAAGTATGCTTAACACAATTGATATTCCTTAAATTTATGCTAGGGACTATGTAATGTAACATTCCACCATCTGTAGCTAACAGAATATGGGGTAGTACCCCATTGGAGTGCATTCGTTGTGCAATTTTTATGGAGGTGTATTAATCGAGGAATGACGTTTGTGACAAGCGTTTAAGTATGCTTAACACAATGGATATTCCTTTATATTTATGCTAGGGACTATGTAATGTAACATTCCACCATCTGTAGCTAACAGAATATGGGGTAGTACCCCATTGGAGTGCATTCGTTGTTCGAGGAATGACGTTTGTGACAAGCGTTTAAGTATGCTTAACACAATTGATATTCCTTTATATTTATGCTAGAGATTATGTAATGTAACATTCCACCATCTGTAGCTAACAGAATATGGGGTAGTACCCCATTGGAGTGCATTCGTTGTAAATACTGAACTCCGCAATGGCGAAACTTGCACCCTTCGATTCTTGACCTGGTGCATGTAAGGTTTTTTCCTCATTTAGGGTCTCAGTTGGTCAACTACTTGTACATAATTATATCCCGCTCATTTCATGGATCCAACGGTGTCCTTTTATATCATCTTTCAGCTATAATTCGATTTGGAATAAGTCAAAATCGTGAGAAATGATGGTATATTCCCCAAAACAACAGGTGCGGATAGAAGACGAACTTCGAGGTGATGAAATCTTTGTACATAATGGGCATGGTGCATGCATAAACAATGGCGAAACTTGCACCCTTCGATTCTTGACCTGGTGCATGTAAGGTTTTTTCCTCATTTAGAGTCTCAGTTGGTCAACTACTTGTACATAATTATATCCCGCTCATTTCATGGATTCAACGGTGTCCTTTTATATCATCTTTCAGCTATAATTCGATTTGGAATAAGTCAAATGAGTCAAAATCGTGAGAAATGATTGTATATTCCCCAAAACAACAGGTGCGGATAGAAGACGAACTTCGAGGTGATGAAATCTTTGTACATAATGGGCATGGTGCATGCATAAACCATAAACTCCATTGAAGTTTTTTGGGAACCAAAACCCCTATTAGACGTTTTTTGGTAACCAAACCCCCATTGAACGTATTCTTGGGAACATGGCAACCTCGAATACTAGTGTACAGAGGCACGGCTGTATTTTTTGCTCGTGGGTATACAGCTTTTGTGACAATTGGATACAATGGCATTAATTTTTATATTTTAAAAGATTGTGTGAATCCAAGACTTGAGTGAGAAGAATTCGCCGATCCCAAGTCAAAATCGTGAGAAATGATTGTATATTCCCCAAAACAACAGGTGCGGATAGAAGACGAACTTCGAGGTGATGAAATCTTTGTACATAATGGGCATGGTGCATGCATAAACCATAAACTCCATTGAAGTTTTTTGGGAACCAAAACCCCTATTAGACGTTTTTTGGTAACCAAACCCCCATTGAACGTATTCTTGGGAACATGGCAACCTCGAATACTAGTGTACAGAGGCACGGCTGTATTTTTTGCTCGTGGGTATACAGCTGTTGTGACAATTGGATACAATGGCGTTTATTTTTATATTTTAAAAGATTGTGTGAATCCAAGACTTGAGTGAGAAGAATTCGCCGATCCTATTTCAATAGGAAAAGGCTCGGAAGAAGAAATTGAAATTTTTCATTCAAAGGATTTGATGTTGGCAACCCCAAGGGCATGCTGATGGTAGTGTTGCCTGTTCAAATAGCCAGAGATCTGCTGCTTTGAATGACCAGCTGATTTTGGGTACATATCTTGTTTCCGTCACATTTTTGTCCGTTTTGAGTCTAATGAATGCGG
The DNA here is from genome assembly GCF_000475195.1 of Diaphorina citri. Taxonomy (NCBI): domain Eukaryota; kingdom Metazoa; phylum Arthropoda; class Insecta; order Hemiptera; family Psyllidae; genus Diaphorina; species Diaphorina citri. The sequence goes on from NW_007380675.1 coordinate 22,422, forward strand.
CTTTTTCTTCTGGTTCAGCTTTCCTGCACGCTTGTTTTTTACACACACGCTGAGATTTGAATTTTTTCTTGCAGTTGGGGAAAAAAATATTGGCCAAATTCTTCGAGAAACCTTCGGATTCCATCGAAAAAGCTATGTTTATTACGACGGTGACCGTTAAATAGAAAAAGGCTAGGAAGAAGAAGAAGAAGAAGAGGTGAATCCTTCCAACACTTACTTTCCCTGTCCGCAAATGTTCCCGTGTCACAAACGATTCCAACTCAGTGAGATAGGTACCTTTCTCACGGAAACGGAAAGTCATACTAGTGGAAACGTTGTATTGTCACCAACAGCATTCGCGATTCACTTCATCTCGCTCGAAAATACAGATCTCCAACTGACGGACCTGGAACAGCTTCACCTTTGATTTCTTATATGTATATTGAAACATACCAATGGTGAAACAAAATCTACAAGAAATCTTCACTTTACATTTGATTTCTCGGAATGAAAATTACCCATGCTTAAACAACATCTACAAGATTTATTCACGGGGGAAAATAGTTTGTACGTGAAAATAATTGTACAAATGGAGGTGTGAATGAAAAAGAAACCTAAAAACAGTTTCCTCGAGGATGAACAGATAAACACAAAAACAACAGGACACTGTTGAATCCATTATTAACGGGATTTCGTATTTGATAAATTCCTCAAATCAGCAGGATTAGCAGGATCTAATTCAATTCATATGAGCTGGAGTGTTGCTCCAGCGCTCTTTCCTGGCACGTTTGATTCAACTAAAAATTGTGATTCAGGGAAAAATGACTTAATATCGAATACCTACGTCTTGGACTTTCTATTATCCTATTTATATGTAATACGTCTTGGGTTTTATAAACCTGTTTAGAGCGCTCTCTGTTGATTCCGGTACAAACCCTCATCATATCCATCAGCGCTTCCTTTGTATTTTGTATCGTAGTGGTAGCTCGTATATATTTGAACCTTAGATCCATGAGTAGTCCAACTCTCAAATGACTCTTGAAATTATTTTTTCTCAATGCTAACAATAGAAAGTTCAGGATAGGGTGGGTTGGGGTAATTTTGAGACAAGTGTAATTTTGAGACACCAACTTTAATGGTCTCAAATGACATGCTTATGAACTACAGAAGGATGTTATTTGAAACCAAAGATTATGTCTCAAAATTGCACGTGTCTCAAAATTACACCAACCCATCCCACGTGAAACGAAGAATTTTAAAATGATTTCAATAGTCATTTATTATGTAGAACTCACTCTACAACATAGGAAGTGTCTACTGCTGTGCTAAATAGTCCGTAGCTTTACACCTTACCTACACCTTTACAGACGATTTTGCTTGGATGCGATCACGATTTGAACCTTAGATCTTAGATCCATGAGTAGTCCAACTCTCAAATGACTCTTGAAATTATTTTTTCTCGATGCTAACAATAGAAAGTTCAGGATATGGTGGGTTGGGGTAATTTTGAGACAAGTGTAATTTTGAGACACCAATTTTAATGGTCTCAAATGACATGCTTATGAACTACAGAAGCATATTATTTGAAACCAAAGATGGTGTCTCAAAATTGCACTTGTCTCAAAATTACACCAACCCATCCCACGAGAAACGAAGAATTTTAAAATGATTTCAATTGTCATTTATTATGTAGAACTCACTCTACAATATAGGAAGTGTCTACTGCTGTGCTAAATAGTCCGTAGCTTTACACCTTACCTACACCTTTACAGACGATTTTGCTTGGATGCGATCACGTTATTTGAAACCAAAGATGGTGTCTCAAAATTGCACGTGTCTCAAAATTACACCAACCCATTCCACGAGAAACGAAGAAATTTAAAATGATTTCAATTGTCATTTATTATGTAGAACTCACTCTACAACATAAGAAGTGTCTACTGCTGTGCTAAATAGACCGTAGCTTTACACCTTACCTACACCTTTACAGACGATTTTGCTTGGATGCGATCACTGAGCAAACGCAACTTTCTGCGAACTGCAAGAAGTTGCATATTTTTTCGATGTTTTCCGAAGAAGTTACGTATTTTTTTTTAGTCAGTTAGTAGACACTACCTCTTTATTAACTGTGCAATCATTGTTATTTTTGTTAAATATTTTGTATCACGTAAAATGTCTATTGTTAAGTCCCCCCCTAGTTGTTAATATATTTTCTGCTCAATTATCATTGGTTAGTTCGGTTTAAAATACCTCTAGTACATAATCTGGAGACCAAGAGCTCTACATGAAACTTTTCCATATGCACAGATCACGTAAGCGCTGAGTCGCGGGTTCGCTTCCCGCACGGGGCAAACTTCGCGTAAGCCCTCTTGTAAGCGCTAGGCTGATTGTAAGCGCTAGGCTGCAGGCTCAATTCCCGCTCGGGGCAAACTTTATTCCAAACATATAAGGTTTGAGATAAAGAGCCAGCCGTTCCCGCTTTCTCTCTTCCGATTTCGGGACGATAAGACCTTCGTAGTTACAGTTCCCCCTATCAAAGCTCCTAAAAAAAAAGAATGAAAAAGAAAAATTCGATCTTTGCAAATGGAAAGTTTCACAATATTCTTGGAGAAAAAAGCCAATTCCAAGTTGTGTTTTGCACCAATCACCTCACTGTTCGATCAGTATTGAACTCTTTCGCACCTTAGCATCACCGTTTGGTTGTTCTAGGCTAGGTTGTGTGTTAAACAACAGAACAACACCTTACCTCCAAAAGAAGTTGTGTTTTCTATTGTATGAACAATATTGAATTCGTTTTGCACCTTAGCTAACCATTTTGTTATTCTAGATTGTGTTAAACTACATCACAACACCGTTTGATCGAAATAAGTTGTGTTTTGTATCGTATTTTAGGTTGAGTTTTGCACCATCACGTTTTGCACCAACACCTCGTCTTCAGACCTGAATGCACACCTCGTTGTAGTTCCATTTTTCTACACGCACTTGGCTGTGACACCACTTCATTCGTGTCCCGATAATCCCGATATCAACCTTTCTCTCAACCTTACTACACTTGCACCGTGAAGGTGGGACTTGAAATTCACGAAATCTCTAAATTTAGAATCACGGGCTTACCTACCTAATGATTTTACTCTCTTGAACAAACAACGTTCAAATAAAGTGTGTCTGTAATCTAAAAGGTGTACGCACGTACTGAAAATATTGTTGTTTTATTGAGAGCGAAATCCCCAAGATTTATTTTCGTCAACGCTTTACCGTATTTTACATGACAACTGATGATTTTCTCGCATGACTTACCAAGAATTACTTTATTATCACAAAAAGAGCAAGACAAGTATGAATCTCAGTAAATTATTTTGAAAGGCTTAAAAAAATGAAATTTAACTATGATTTTATGTTATATTCCCTAGATATTCGTAATAAAATCAACAATACAGGGCAAACAATAGTAAGTATATGAATCTCAGTAAATTATGTTAAAATGCTTAGAAAAAAAAAATGAAATTTAACTATGATTTTATGTTATATTCCCTAGATATTCGTAATAAAATCAACAATACAGGGCAAACAATAGTAAGTAACAACGAAAGTTTTTTATATAAAATAAAACAAGTTTTCCTAAAGTTCTTTTGGTAGAAAATTTCCTCTGTTATCGACGGCACATAATCTTTGCGTTCTTGGTTATTATCAAGCCATCAAACCTTGCCCTCAATTTTTGTTTCTTGAAGTTTTTTGGGAACCAAAACCCCTATTAAATGTTTTTTGGTAACCAAACCCCCATTGAACGTATTCTTGGGAACATGGCAACCTAATACATCGAATACTAATGTACAGAGGCACGGCTGTATTTTTTGCTCGTGGGTATACAGCTGTTGTGACAATTGGATACAATGGCGTTTATTTTTATATTTTAAAAGATTGTGTGAATCCAAGACTTGAGTGAGAAGAATTCGCCGATCCTATTTCAATAGGAAAAGGCTCGGAAGAATTTTTGTTTTGTTCTACCTATTATGTGTATCTCTGGTTGTTCCCTCTCAGAGGTGTGCAATTATTGAGAAATTATTAGATCTATTGTGTTTTTTGTTTTGTTCTACCTATTATGTGTATCTCTGGTTGTTCCCTCTCAGAGGTGTGCAATTATTGAGACATTATTAGATCTATTGTGACCTTTGTCTACCTAACTTAATATGAAATCCCCGTGTTATGAAATTGATTTCGTAATGACAAATAAAAACCTTTTTTTTTTATTTATTAATAAAAATGTATGTTTCATTTTGTACTCGATTACAACCCGTTCACACTGCACGAAACGAATTTTTTTCGTCATATTTTTTCTTTTTTCTGAGGCGTCTAAAAATTCACATTGTAAACGAAGGAAAATTCGGGAAAATTGTAACTTCGGACGAAGAAAAATTCGTTCAATGTGAACGGGCTGTTACTTTTTTGTGGGTTTTAGGGGAATAAACTATCCTAATACTATCCTCTGCTATTTTCTAGGTGATACAATGGAAGAGTTGAAAATAAAAATAGTCAATGAACTCGGCTTTGTTTCGTTTGAGGACGATATAGAATCTGTCATCTAATGAAGAGTCCTGAGTTCGATTCCCGATCCTGTCCTGAATCGTAGTACTGGTTCCAGTTAGCTCCTGTAAACAATGTCCTATCCTGTATATCCTGTTGTAAATAAAAACATCTATTCCAATATCTAATCTTGATTTCTTTCCCAAAAAAAATCCACCAAAAAATAATTCGGCCACAAATGGGTTAAGCACGAAAGGTTCAGCTACCGTGCAGAAGGTCCCGGGTTCGATCCCCGGATAGAGATAAATCGTCTACTCATGCTCATAAATCTTGGAATTCAAAAGGAAGACGCATAGGATTTTTCATAGACACAAAAATATTTATCTTTTATGTTTACATCATAATTTACAACTCTTAGTTAAAACACACCGTGCTTCAACACACATGGACTCGCGGGTTCGATTCCCGCCTGAGGCGGATTTTATCCTAAACCAATAAAGTTCGTTGTCGGAACGGCTGGCTTTCTCCTATCCTGTCTTTCTTTTCTCTTCGCTTTAGGGACAGTACGCGCCTTGGCAGTTACAGTTCCCTCTATCTAGAGTAAAAGTGACGTAACAACCATTATATGTATTGGTTGCTGTGACATGAAAAAAATTCGAAACGAGAAGTGCAAATTTGCAAAGGTGCTTTCAGGAACTTAAATTTGCAAATGTGCTTTCAGGAATTTAGATTTGCAAAAGTCCTTTCAGGAACTGAAATTCGCGAAGATGCTGAAATCAGGAAAGCAGCCGTGGGGGTAAGAAAAACACCTCATTCGCCATTCCGTGACATCACGCGACCAAACGAAACGTGTGCGACACCGTTTCGTTCTT
>NW_007380676.1:0-6025 GCF_000475195.1 Diaphorina citri
AGATGTGCAAGTGAGCTGTATCTATGATATCAGTTATGCAAGTGAGCCGTAGTTCAATATCAGTTTTGCAAGTGAGCTGTAGCTCAATATCAGTTTTGCAAGTGAGCTTAGCTCAATATTAGTTTTGCAAGTGAGCTGTAGCTCAATATTAGTTTTGCAAGTGATCTGTAGCTAAATATCAGCTTTGTAAGGGAGCTGCATCAAAATATCAGACTTGCAAGTGAGCTGCAGCTAAATATCAGTTTTTCAAGTGATCTGTAGCTAAATATCAGCTTTGCAAGTGAGCTGCATCAAAATGTCAGACTTGCAAGTGAGCTGCAGCTAAATATCAGTATCTTCACTGTTTAATTTCTCTCCCTTCCCGTGTTGTACCTACTATTAGCTTTCCCCCGTTTTTATTTTATTGGCTTTACCTTCCACTCTCCTTCTCACTGCTTTCGCGTGAGTAGGTATGTTTATTATCTCTCCATTTTCTCTTTGCTTCTCTCTCTCATTTTTCTATCACTCCTCTTTCCTTTCATTTCTCTTTCAGTACTCTTCCCTTTCCATTTCACTCAGTTTTCTCTCCCTCTCATTTTCGGGAAGATCACATGACCTAAATATCTCAAAGGTATGGGTGTGAAGGGTTTCATATAAAGGACAAGGTCAGTGTGAGAATGAGGGTCCTATTGTTAAAAACTTGGGACAGGGAAACTAGGTTCGAAGGGAAATGAAGAGAGTGTCAACTGACCTTTTGCTTCGAAATTCGCTCCTTCCCTCCCTCCTCTTCTTCCCTCCCCCTTCCCCTCCTAAATGCAAACAGCCTAAGCCGGCCTAAGGCCTGGCATACATTGGTTTCGCGCGACTTATGTAGGTGTTCCCTTCACTTCCCCCTCTTCCCTCCCTCCTCTTAGAAGCAGACAGCCTAAGCCGGCCTAAGGCCTGGCATACATTGGTTTCGCGCGACTTAGGTGTTCCCTTCACTTCCCCCTCTTAGAAGCAGACAGCCTAAGCCGGCCTAAGGCCTGGCATACATTGGTTTCGCGCGACTTATGTAGGTGTTCCCTTCACTTCCCCCTCTTCCCTCCCTCCTCTTCTTCCCTCCCCTTCCCCTCCTAAATGCAGATAGCCTAGGCCGGCCCAAGGCCTGGCATACATTGGAGTGCCGCGACTTAGGTGCTTAATGCTCATAGGTCTCCTAGAGTGTGAGAGGTCTGTATCACTTTCATAGTTTCGGATTTTGTGGTGGCATTACGCCCATTGCTCATTAAATCCCGTTCCAAGTATCCAAGTTACCCGTGTTTGTGCCAAATTTATAATTTTGTGCTCTCATTTGTCTTTTCAAAATACAATTTGTGTTCAAGTACCAAGTTGACCCCGTGTTTCAACTTTGTAAGATTCTGTTCTCTAATGCCTCTCTCTTCCTCCTTTTTTTCTCTCCCACCTTCACTCTGTCCCCTTCCCTTTTCCCTCTCCCTCTTTCCCCCTCCTTCATCATTACATTATTGTCAATTGTAATTTTTGTGATCTCATTTGTCTTTTCAAAATACAATTGTGTCCCAAGTTGACCCCGTGCTTCAATTTTGTAAGATTCTGTTCTCTAATGCCTCCCTCTTTCTCTCTCTCTCCCCGCTCTTTTCTTTCCCTCCTCTCTCTCTCTCTCTCTCTCTCTCCCCCTCCCTCCCTCCCTCCTCTTTCTCTCTCCTTGCTCTTTTTCTTTCCATTCTTCTTTCCTCTCTTCTCCCTCCTCTTTCTCTTTCCTCTCTCTCTTCCTTTCTTCCTTTCCCTTTTCTCTCTTCCTCTTTCCCCCTCCTTCATCATTACATTATTGTCTCGCTCTTGAAAGTTTTTTTTTCTCTCTCTCTCGGATGAAGAAAAGAAAGAATGAAAAAGTTTGGGGAAGTGTGTTGTGTTATGAAAAGTACTTGGGAACAAATGCTCCTGTCTCTTCCTTTCCCTTTTCTCTCTTTCTCTTTCCCCCTCCTTCATCATTACATTATTGTCTCGCTCTTGAAAGTTTTTTTTTCTCTCTCTCGGATGAAGAAAAGAAAGAATGAAAAAGTTTGGGGAAGTGTGTTGTGTTATGAAAAGTACTTGGGAACAAATGCTCCTGACAATCATGTCACGAGGTTATACCCTTATACTGGTGCTTCTCAAGCTTTGACATTGTACAAACTTGGCCAACTTTCCCCTCCCGTTCTGTTTTACTCCTCTCTCCCCTATTTTTCCGCACCTTACTTCCTCTTTCGTTGTGTTTTACCCCTCCTTTCTTTCGCTATAGCTCCGTTTTACCCCTCTTCTCAAGCTTTGACATTGTAAAAACTTGGCGGACTTTCCCCTCACTGTTCTGTGTTACCCCTCTTTCCCCTATTTTACCGTACTTTACTTCCCCTCTTTTCTTCTCCTCCTGTTCTGATTTACCCCTCTTCCTCTGTAGCTCCGTTTTACCCCTCGTCTCAAGCTTTGAGCCTTTGACATTGTAAAAATTGGCCAACTTTCCCCTCGCTGTTCTGTGTTACCCCTGTTTCCCCTATTTTACCGCACCTTTCTTCCCCTTCCGTTAACAGCCAGTCACGGAATCAATCATTTGCATGATACAAATTTCTTGACCCCGCCGGGAATCGAACCCGGGTCTCCCGCGTGCAAGGCCTAGGAAATGTGAACAGGGAAATAAAAGGGTCGAAGCGAAATGAAGAGAGTGTCAACTGACCTTTTGCCTATTTTCCCCTTCCCTCCACCCCTCTGCACTCCCCCTCTTCTTCCCTCCCCTCCCTCTCCTAGAAACAGACAGCCTAAGCCGGCCCAAGGCCTGGTAATCCTTACCTACATTGGAGTCGCGCGACTTAGGTCTTAGGTGCTTATAGGTCTCCCAGAGTGTGAGAGGTCTGTGTCATTTTCATAGTTTCGGATTTTGTGGTGGCATTACGCCCATTGCTCATTAAATCCTGTTCCAAGTATCCAAGTTACCCGTGTTTGTGCCAATTTTTTTTATAATTTTGTGCTCTCATTTGTCTTTTCAAAATACAATTTGTGTTCAAGTACCAAGTTGACCCTGTGCTTCAACTTTGTATAAAAGGTTCGAAGGGAAATGAAGAGAGTGTCAACTGACCTTTTGCTTTGAAATTCGCCCCTTCCCTCCCCCTCCTAGAAGCAGACAGGCTAAGCCGGCCTAAGGCCTGGCATACATTGGTTACGCGCGACTTATGTAGGTGTTCCCTTCACTTCCCCCTCTTCCCTCCCTCCTCTTAGAAGCAGACAGCCTAAGCCGGCCTAAGGCCTGGCATACATTGGTTTCGCGCGACTTAGGTGTTCCCTTCACTTCCCCCTCTTAGAAGCAGACAGCCTAAGCCGGCCTAAGGCCTGGCATACATTGGTTTCGCGCGACTTATGTAGGTGTTCCCTTCACTTCCCCCTCTTCCCTCCCTCCTCTTAGAAGCAGACAGCCTAGGCCGGCCCAAGGCCTGGCATACATTGGAGTGCCGCGACTTAGGTGCTTACTTAATGCTTATAGGTCTCCTAGAGTGTGAGAGGTCTGTATCATTTTCAGTTTCGGATTTTGTGGTGGCATTACGCCCATTGCTCATTAAATCCTGTTCCAAGTATCCAAGTTACCCGTGTTTGTGCCAATTTTTTTTTTATAATTTTGTGCTCTCATTTGTCTTTTCAAAATACAATTTGTGTTCAAGTACCAAGTTGACCCTGTGCTTCAACTTTGTAAGATTATGTTCTCTAATGCCTCTCTCTTCCTCCTTTTTTTTCTCTCCCTCCTTCACTCTGTCCCCTTCCCTTTTGTCTTTTCAAAATACAATTGTGTTCCAAGTTGACCCCGTGCTTCAACTTTGTAAGATTCTGTTCTCTAATGCCTCCCTCTCCCTCCTCTTTCTCTCTCCCCGCTCTTTTCTTTCCCTCCTCTCTCTCCCTCCCTCCTCTTTCTCTCTCCTTGCTTTTTTCTTTCCCTCCTCTCTCTCTCTCTCCTCTTTCTCTCCCCTTGCTCTTTTTCTTTCCATTCTTCTTTCCTCTCTCTCTTCCCTTCCCTTTTCTCTCTTCCTCTTTCCCCCTCCTTCATCATTACATTATTGTCTCGCTCTTGAAAGTTTTTTTTTTCTCTCTCTCTCGGATGAAGAAAAAAAAGAATGAAAAAGTTTGGGGAAGTGTGTTGTGTTATGAAAAGTACTTGGGAACAAATGCTCCTGACAATCATGTCACGAGGTTATACTTTTGCAAGTGATCTGTAGCTAAATATCAGCTTTGCAAGTGAGCTGCATCAAAATGTCAGACTTGCAAGTGAGCTGCAGCTAAATATCAGATTTGCAAGTGAGCTGCATCTAAATATAGAATTTCTCAGTCGGCTACAGCTAAAAAATGTCGGATTTACAGCGTTCCCAGTTGCCACAGAGCTATGTGAAAACTTTTCCAGTAGTTTCTAGTTTCTCCATCATCATAGTTTCAATCATAATAATGAGGAATGCTGGCTGGGTGCTTGAAATTCCACAGCTCAAAACTTTCGCATATGAACTTGGCCAACTTTCCCCTCGCTGTTCTGTGTTACCCCTGTTTCCCCTATTTTACCGCACCTTTCTTCCCCTTCCGTTCTGTTTTACCTCTCCTTCTCTCCCTCCCATTATATTTTGACGTAACGTTTTCTTCATCTGAAAGAAATTCTTACTGATTTCTGTTCATTTTATTTCGGGAGCAAACTCGTGTCTCTCCAAAGTTACGACAATTAGCTTCTGTAGAGTTGCTGGAAAGTTGTTCTTGTTTTGTTGCTGCTGTTGCTGCTTCTCCTTCTTCCTGCTTTTCCTCGCCTCTTTCTTCGCCTTCGCTCTCCTCTTCCTCCTCTTGTGCATCCCTTCCCTTTCCTTCCTTTCCCTTCTACTAGTCGTTTTTTGTTCTGTTCTTCTTCTTTTTCATCTCTTTCTTTTCCTCCTCTTCTTCTTCCTCCTTGAAAGAAATTCTTACTGATTTCTGTTCATTTTATTTCGGGAGCAAACTCGTGTCTCTCCAAAGTTACGACAATTAGCTTCTGTAGATGGCAAAAGACACTTTGCCTTTGGATTTTTTCTTCGAAAATTTCTGAAGGAAGAAGCATCATAATACACAGAGAAAAGATAAGAGTACAAAGTCGAAAGGGAATGGGGGAATTGGAATGAGGAAAAAGAGTGGAAATGGAACAGAGAAAATGGAATACAAAATATGGAATTCACACAAAAAGAAAGCTGTTCTCGTTACTATTAATATTACATACCTACTTACCCTGGAAAAAAATTATTAACAATGGGTAAATGTACAGAGCTCACCAGGTTGAATTAAATTATGAAACCAAAGTTTTCCAGGTACGATGGTACATGGTATCTTATAACTAGGTAGTAGGTATGAATGACAAAACAATGTATTATAACATTTATTATTAATGTAATAATTTACACAGAGAAAAGATAAGAGTACAAAGTCGAAAGGGAATGGGGGAATTGGAATGAGGAAAAAGAATGGAAATGGAACAGAGAAAATGGAATACAAAAAATGGAATTCACACAAAAAGAAAGCTGTTCTCGTTACTATTAATATTACCTACTTACCCTGGAAAAAAAAAGTATTAACAATGGGTAAATGTACAAAGCTCACCAGGTTGAATTAAATTATGAAACCAAAGTTTTCCAGGTACGATGGTACATGGTATATAACTAGGTAGTAGGTATGAATGACAAAACAATGTATTATAACATTTATTATTAATGTAATAATTAATTATTCTTTCTTTCATTGTGCGGATAGTTGCTGATTACGTTAGGTATATCAATTAGCGTTTCCCAGAAAATATTTATCAGCAATAATAATTGTTAAGAATCACACTATAATAAAAAAAAAAAGAAAAAAAAATAATAAACACTATATATAAAAAATGTTAAGAAGACCATCTGTACTATCTAAGTACACTTACCTACTTAGGTATAATTATAAAGGTACCTGTTTTGTTTTGTTTTTTTTTTTTTTTTACTTTTTTTTTCAAGCTGAGTGTAGTTGATGGTACGTACTAGGTACTTTCTTT
>NW_007380676.1:6582-16343 GCF_000475195.1 Diaphorina citri
GGGGGCCCCCCCAAACCAAAAAAAAACCCCCCCCCCCCCCAAAAAAAAAAAAACTTCAAACCCGGAACCTCCGGCGTGCAAGCCAAGTGTGATACCCGCACTCGGCCATGGAGGTTGACTTAGCTATTCAATGATCATAAAATTTGCTCAACGTAACTTTTTGGTCTTGAAAAGGCGCGATGTGTCTCTATAATTTGTTCAAACCGAATACGAAAAGTTCGACTGATTAACAGTTACTTACAACTTACGAGTAAGTGCAATGTACCTGATGCAATGCTTTTGTATAAAATTAGGTCGGTCTTGAGGTTGGTAAATGTGTATGGGTTGGTAGGTAGCTCATAGAAAGTAATAATACTAATGCTTCCAAAAGCACTTAGCTAATATTATTTCATTTTATTCGTCTTCTTCTTTTCTTGCTTTAATTTTTATTTTTCAACTAAAATTACTACGGGGGAGAAAGGTAAAGAGGGTGGGGAAGAAACAGAAGAAAAGGAAGAGGCAAAAATACTATGAAGAAAATGGTTTTCTTGTTTCAATTGCTTCCTCGCGAGGTAACGAGAAGGTAGTATGGCATATGGCAGTGTTTTATCTTTAGAATTTCACCAGACACTCTGCAGGTTTCGGGTTCAAACCCCTTCGCAGTCAAACACTTCTCTCTCTCTCTCTCTCTCTCTCTCTTTTTAGTGCTTGGATTTCGAGTTGTACTCAGTGAAGTGACTCGTGAGGACAATTATTGTTGAGCACCTACTTTAATCAAGTAGCAAGTAGCGACTAATAGTGGCGGCATTACCGGTGTAAAAAGACTACTGGAACTGGAATTTGAAAATTGATTGCCTCATGATAACAGTTGAGTTGTGAGTAACGATCAGTGGCGCCCTTACAAGTTACAAAAAATGAGCAGTGATACATACAATGATTGAGTAGATGAAAGAGTGGTAATGCTGGTGATCTGTGATGCCCACAAAGTTGTGAAGAAGGCTTTGCTTCACCACATCGAATACAGCTTATCCAGATATCATAAATTTTACATAAATAAACCCATTTTCATGTAAAATGCTACCCGTTTCTTGAGATACATACTCATTTCTTTGAAAAATTCTAATGATCTGTGATGCCCACAAAGTTGTGAAGAAGGCTTTGCTTCACCACATTGAATACAGCTTATCCAGACATCATAAATTTTACATAAATAAACCCATTTTCATGTAAAATGCTACCCGTTTCTTGAGATACATACTCATTTCTTTGAAAAATTCTAACACCGCTAAACTTTCAATACCGTCTTTTGAGACGCAGGTAATAGAAAGTAATATGTCGGAAGCAATGTGCTGTTTCTTTGTTCTCTCTCCAGGTTTCTTCCTGGGGAAAATTCCAGGTTTAGTAGGTCCGTGTTCTCGACTTCTGTTCTACTTCACAAAAGAATGGAAGGAGAAAGGAAAGAATTTGACAGGATGGAAGGAAAACTGGAAGCGAAGAGAACTGAATACGAGAGAAGGAAAGAAAGAATTAGATAGAAGAGAGCAAGGCCGTAGCTAGTGGGGGGCCATGGGACCTGGGCCCCCTCAGAGACTGAGGGACCCCTAAATGTAGTAATGTTCTTTAAAAAATCTGCATAAAATTTAGAGCATCCAGCCTGAAATTTCCCTTTGCTAAAGCAGAGAAGTGCGAAGGGCATCTACTCGTAAAATTTGTAGCTCAAACCAAATGTCAGCCCAAATCATCACATCAGGGCTGATTGAGAGACTTACACGAAACGCCAACCCCGCCCGAACACAGGAAAAAGGTGAAGAAAAAGAAAATGAGTAATACATTATGTTATTCTCTTTCTCCTCTCAAATTTTCCTCTTTCTCTCTCCCTCTGTCCTACTTTCTCTTTATATCCCTCTACTCTCTTTTCTCTCTCCCCCCCTGTCGCTCTCTTTTCCCTCACTCCCTCCTTTATTTGCTTCTTCTTTTCCTATAACTCCCACTCTCTTTATTTTGTTTCAAATATCACTTCTCTATAAAGCTAACGTCTGAGCTTTTACTTAGTGGACAGGCTATTGTATTCGCTTCGGTGTCTGTCTGTCTGTCTGTTCCCATAGAAGGACTTATCCAAACCTGGTCAACCTATATATCAAATTAAAGGTCTTTTTACCAGTATCACGAAAATGGTGGTGCAAATTTTGTCCAGAAAACCATAAAGTCAAAAAACCAAAAAAAAACTGATTTTTGGGGGATTTTTTTCACATTTTCTCACACAAATGAGATCTGATCTTGAAATTTGTCGCGACGACCTATGAACTCAAGGGTGGGGTGGTAGAGAATGCCTTAGGCATTAACCCCACCCTTGATCAAACTTTATTTTGTATTTATATTTTGTATTTATATTGTTACCATCTGTATCTTTAATTGTAATTTCAATTATCCAATTTATTGGTTTTAGTTATTAGAACAATTATTAATTATTACTTTTTATTAGCTGACCGACCAAAAACAAATTTTGTATCTTTTGCAGTTTACTGTAAATAAATGCCCTTGCCCAAATTTGGGTGTCTTTGGGGCCATATTATTATTATTATCATCTGTATCTGTAAATAAAGTTTGATTCAATTGTATAATAATAATAATAACTCAAAGCGATAAAGTTTTAGATAACACTTCAGTCGTTAATTTAAGACCGGTTTCAGAAAACCTATGTTAAGCTGGCTGCTGGAGGAAGGCTAATAAATGGATGGGTGACTTAAACCTTATATTGGGAATAAAGGGAGAACGGGCTCTAGTCTTGATTTCAAATCATTACCGAGAAAGTTTTAGATAACACTTCAGTCGTTAATTTAAGACCGGTTTCAGAAAACCTATGTTAAGCTACGCCGAGGAAGGCTAATAAATGGATGGGTGACTTAAACCTTATATTGGGAATAAAGGGAGAACGGGCTCTAGTCTTGATTTCAAATCATTACATGAAAGTAAAATCAAAAAATCAAATCAAGAATGATAATAAACTGAATATTAAACAAATTAGGGAGGTTGATTTTCTCTAATCACGATCGAATAAACTACGGGCTAAAAAATTCCCGGAGGGACGGGCTCGGCTTGTTACTCTCTCTCCTTCCTGTTTTTTTCCCTCTCTCTCCACTTTTATTTCTTTTCCTCCTGTCCCCTCCAGTCCTGCACCTTTCCCCTCTTCTTTCTTTCTCTCCCCTTCCCTCATCTCATTCTCTGCTTTTCCCTCCTCTTTCTACTTCCTATCCTTTTCAACCCTTTTTCCTCTATTTTCTTTCCCCTCCATTCCTTTGTCTCTCCCTTCTTTGTTGTCTCCTATCTTCCCTCCTCTCCTGAACTTTCTTCTTTCTGGGTGTTCCCCTCTTCTTACTCATCTCAAGGTCGTCTCTTTGTCTGTCCTTGAATCCTGATGTCCTTCAGACTGAGGTTTTTCCTGACTTGATTGGAAATATATTGGAATATGTACAAATGCTTGATTGACCGGAGGAAGTGAGTTCTGTGTTTGAACTCACTGTTTTTGCAATTCGTTTAGGTCAGGGTTGTTCAACCTTAGGGCACCAGAGGGCCGCAAGAGACCAAGGTAGAGAGTTGGCGGGCCGCAAAAACTCAACTCACGGGGGGGATGGCCTGGTGTAATGTGATTATAATCTGCCAAGTTGTTGCTGCCCAAAAGTTACGCAGTTCTGGAAGTACAAGATTTGAAAGTTACCCTATACCCTAGTCAAGTGAAGATAAAGTATTCTATTTAATTCTCCAGTGGCTGGCTTTCTCCTATCCTGTCTTCCTTCTCTCTTCGATTTTCGGGACGATAAGACCATAGCAGTTACAGTTCCCTCAGTCAAACCTCTTTAAAAAAAATAGTTATGTGTTAATAAACCAATAGTCACAAGCTGGCACCTTATTTATTAATTTGTTTTAATAAATTAATGTTTCTTCCGTTGTACCGGGAACAAGAAAGAAACGGCAAAACATAGAAACGGAGAAACAAAGTCGCAACAAACTGACTATCCTCTGAGCCTCTTTCCAACTTTCTACTCGGGAAAGGCAAAAGTAGAAAGCAAAGATCTGATGATGCTCGGACCAAACCCAAGTTCACGAAAGTCCACTGGACTGTATTAAACTAATATCTTATCTCTTCGGCAAACTTGAAACTTTTCTTCCCGACCAGTTTCGAACAAATATCGGGAAGTAGCTTATACTTGGGCCGGGACTGGCGGAGGAGAAGGGCCAAGTGGGCCGAGTTGAAGGGTAGAGAGGCCGAGAAGGACCGAGTGGAGGGGTAAAGAGGCCGAGAAGGGCCGAGGCGTATCGCCCAGGCCTTCTAGTTTTAATATTCCGTAAACAACGAAACTTTTTTCATCCCCCCTTCCGGTTCTGCTCTTAGAAGGTTCCCAAAGAAGATGAAATTTTCTTAATGAAATTTCTTTGGAAAGTATGGAAAGTTATTAATAATCCCCGGCGCTTTGTGTTTCCAATGCTGAGATGATCTGATGGTATATGAGATATTTATTATACATTTTCCATCTTTTGATTTGATGAAGTGGGAGTGAAAGAGGAACGGGAGAAGGGGGATGAGGAAGATAAGTTCTAGGTTGGACATAATTATCCCCTCACTTTACCTGTATAGCCGCAGCTTACTTCTGCTTTAATTAGTTCGGGTTAAATCCATGCCATAATAGACGATAATTAGGACAGGTTCAACGCAACGGTCGTAACTTATAAAGTTCATTTTTCATACATAGTTAGATTGTAAGAGTAACTGTGTTTACTTACGTAAGTGTGTAAATAAAATCTGGCTAAAAAAATAAAAGCGATTGCCTCTTTGAATGAGTAGGTAAGGTATGGAACTTGGCGATTTTCACCACAATCGGTCAAGTCAATTTCTTGTTTAAAGAGGACAAAATATTAAGAGGCTGTCATCGAAACAGACAGTCATACAAACAGAAAATTTTTCAACAAATATATTAACATTAGGTTCTAGATTGGAAATAATTATCCCCTCACTTTACCTGTATAGCCGTAGCTTACTTCTGCTTTAATTAGTTCGGGTTAAATCCATCCCATAATAGACGATAATTAGGACAGGTGCAACGCAACGGTCGTAACTTATAAAGTTCATTTTTCATACATATTTAGGTTGTAAGAGTAACTGTGTTTACTTACGTAAGTGTGTAAATAAAATCTAGCCATTGCCTCTTTGAATGAGTAGGTAATAGGTATCAGGTATGGAACTTGGCGATTTTCACCACAATCGGTCAAGTCATTTTCTTGTTTAAAGAGGACAAAATATTAAGAGGCTGTCATCGAAACAGACAGACATACAAACAGAAAATTTTTCAACAAATATATTAATTTGGATTTGTTGACGATTAAGGAGTACGGACAACTAAAAGTTGACAATTCCAAAGTATTGGACAGATCAAAGTAAAATTTTATTTACATAAATAAGTACCTACATAGGTAGAATAGTTACTTGTATAAAAACAGTATAAAAATAACAAGAGACTTTAAAAACAAAATCAAGTACCAGTCAAGACTATGTGTTTTCATGACTTTTAATACAGCGAGAGTCGGGAAAAAAACAAGAAGTAAAAAGTTGGAAAAAAATACGTTTGGGAAATTGCTTGCCTTCAGAATAGACGTTGAAATATTAGATTTTCCTCGGAGCCCTATTGTTGCGAAGGCATTTTCTGATAGCGAAACGCTTGATGGTATGTCTAGTACGAGTTGGCAATAAAGAACTCGCGAGAAGAAAAAAAAATCCTTGAAGCATTTATACACCAAAACAACAGAGTGTCTAATAACTTGGGAAAGTAGAAAGGAATGTGAAATGGTTGGAATAAACGCTCCCTCCTAATGTGTTGGCATGTAACAACGTTACTTGATTGATACGATGGAATTTTCTTCTGTACATAATACATATAATAGTTACATAGTCAGTGATTGTGTGCTTATCAATGTTCTGTATCGAGGATTTTTTGTTAACGACTTCCATGTCAGCGTTTTAACATGAAAATCTGTCTAACATTTGGAAATAACTCGTACGTTCCTAGCATTATGTCGAAGGAAAAAGTCTGCAACTACCAAATTTTTCCAGACAACAATAGCTTGATAGCCGCTCTTGATCTATGTCATTGGTTCCCAACCTGGGGGTATTTACCCCCCGAGGGGTAAAATGCACTTTTTCGAGGGGTAAAAAGAACTATACGTTATCCAGATGGATATGGCAGCAATGAGTCATCAACCCAAAATGAAAGAACCAATCAGAATGCGAGAATTCCTTGCATTTATGTACAACCATCTCATTGTAGACCCGACTGTAAGCGGTCGTGCATTATTGATATCTCGAGTGAAATACCATTCCTACCTACTCTTTGTCTGCTCTAATCTAATCAAAGTAATGAATCATTATCAATAGATGTGTTCTAGGTTGGACATAATTATCCCCTCACTTTACCTGTATAGCCGTAGCTTACTTCTGCTTTAATTAGTTCGGGTTAAATCCATGCCATAATAGACGATAATTAGGGCAGGTGCAACGCAACGGTCGTAACTTATAAAGTTCATTTTTCATACATAGTTAGGTTGTAAGAGTAACTGTGTTTACTTATGTAAGTGTGTAAATAAAATCTAGCCATTGCCTCTTTGAATGAGTAGGTAGGTATGGAACTTGGCGATTTTCACCACAATCGGTCAAGTCATTTTCTTGTTTAAAGAGGACAAAATATTAAGAGGCTGTCATCGAAACAGACAGTCATACAAACAGAAAATTTTTCAACAATTATATTAATTTGGATTTGTTGACGATTAAGGAGTACGGACAACTAAAAGTTGACAATTCCAAAGTATTGGACAGACCAAAGTAAAATTTTATTTACATAAATAAGTACCTACATAGGTAGAATAGTTACTTGTATAAAAACAGTAAAAAATAACAAGAGACTTTAAAAACAAAATCAAGTACCAGTCAAGAATATGTGTTTTCATGACTTTTAATACAGCGAGAGTCGGGAAAAAAACAAAAAGTAAAAAGTTGGAAAAAAATACGTTTGGGAAATTGCTTGCCTTCAGAATAGACGTTGAAATATTAGATTTTCCTCGGAGCCCTATTGTTGCGAAGGCATTTTCTGATAGCGAAACGCTTGATGGTATGTCTAGTACGAGTTGGCAATAAAGAACTCGCGAGAAGAAAAGAAATCCTTGAAGCATTTATACACCAAAACAACAGAGCGTCTAATAACTTGAGAAAGCAGAAAGGAATGTGAAATGGTTAGAATAAACGCTCCCTCCTAATGTGTTGGCATGTAACAACGTTACTTGATTGATACGATGGAATTTTCTTCTGTACATAATACATACATTGTTACATTAGTTACATAGTCAGTGATTGTGTGCTTATCAATGTTCTGTATCGAGGATTTTGTTAACGACTTCCATGGCAGCGTTTTAACATGAAAATCTGTCCAACATTTGGAAATGACTCGTACGTTCCTAGCATTATGTCGAAGGAAAAAGTCTGCAACTACCAAATTTTTCCAGACAACAATAGCTTGATAGCCTCTCTTGATCTATGTCACACACGTGATCTAACCCTGCCAAATGAAGTCGCTGCCCAAAAGTTACGGAGTTCTGGAAGTACAAGATTTGAAAGTTACCCTAGTCAAGTGAAGATAAAGTAGGTATTCTAATTAATTCTCCAGTTAGTTATGTGTTAATAAACCAATAGTCACAGGCTGGCGCCTTATTTATTAATTTGATTTAATAAATTAATGTTTCTTCTGTGTTGTACCGGGCACAAGAAAGAAACGGAAAAACATAGAAACGGAGAAACGGAAAAACAAAGTCGCAACAAACTGACTATCCTTTGAGCCTCTATCCAACTTTCTACCCGGGAAAGGCAAAAGTAGAAAGCAAAGATCTGATGATGCTCGGACCAAACCCAAGTTCACGAAAGTCCACTGGACTGTATTAAACTAATATCTTATCTCTTCGGCAAACTTGAAACTTTTTCTCCAGACCAGTTTTGAACAAATATCGGGAAGTAGCTTATACTTGGGCCTGGGCTGGCGGAGGAGAAGGGCCAAGTGGGCCGAGTTGAAGGGTAGAGAGGCCGAGAAGGACCGAGTGGAGGGGTAAAGAGGCCGAGAAGGGCCGAGGCGTATCGCCTAGGCCTTCTATTTTTAATATTCCGTAAACAACGAAACTTTTTCCATCCCCCCTTCCGGTTCTGCTCTTAGAAGGTTCCCAAAGAAGATGAAATTTTCTTAATGAAATTTCTTTGGAAAGTATGGAAAGTTATTAATAATCCCCGGCGCTTTGTGTTTCCAATGCTGAGATGATCTGATGGTATATGAGATATTTATTATACATTTTCCATCTTTTGATTTGATGAAGTGGGAGTGAAAGAGGAACGGGAGAAGGGGGATGAGGAAGATAAAGTTGAAGAAAATTGGGAAATACTTTTATCGTAATAAGACGAGCATTTTCCTGGAAAACATTGAACGCACTTCGCTGAACTGAAAATTACATTATTTTGTCGACTACTCACTACAGGGCCCGCGGGCTTTGTCCGTTAAAATCGACATACCTACTCCCGGGAATTATCTACATAATATATTAGTACATATTAAAATTACTGACCTAAATTCCTGCATTACTCGTAAATGTTGAAAGCAAAGTTACAAAGTTGCTAACGCAGCCCAAGTTAGGCTCAGGGATTACAAAAGTGGCCTGTACTTTCATGTATACTACAGGGCCCGCGGGCTTTGTCCGTAAAAATCGACATACCTACTCCCGGGAATTATCTACATAATAGATTAGTACATATTAAAATTATTGACCTAAATTCCTGCATTACTCGTAAATGTTGAAAGCAAAGTTACAAAGTTGCTAACGCGCAGCCCAAGTTAGGCTCAGGGATTACAAAAGTGGCCTGTACTTTCATGTATCAGTTGCTGCATTGCATTGTAAGAAAAGTAAAAAGTTGTGGAAAAAACCCTGAAAAAAAAAAAAAAAAAAAAAAAAAAAGAAGTGGCCTGTATTTTCATGTATCAGTCGCTGCATTGCATTGTAAGAAAAGTAAAAAGTTGTGGGAAAAACCCTGAAAAAAAAAGAAGGAACAAAAAAAAAAAAGCACTCGAATAAATATCCTCCTGTAATAATAGTCCTTGTCCTTGATTATTATATTTGTCACTCCTCTTCTCTCTCTCTCTCTCTCTCACTCATACTCCCTTTATTCTTCCTGTCTTTGTCTTTACATTTTCTTACGATGTCTTTCTCTTCCTCTCTCCACTCGTTTCAAGGCCTGTATTTATTTTCCTTTCCTCCCTCCCCCTCTCTTATATCTCCTCCTCTCCCTCCCTCCTCCTACCCATCAGGAAAAACAGGCGCACACTGAAACAATGTAAAAAATGAGCGACATTAAATATTTTTAATCTTTATGAGACAGGCTGAAAAAAGAAAGTAAAAACAACAGAACACAGAACAACACAGTGCTTTCCCCCTCCCCTTTCATCTCCGTGGGGAAGAATTGCATGATTGCCTCACATATTTCATGAGGCCTCACAATGTGTTTCCCCTTCTCACTAGGAGGGAGTTTTGTTTTAACTCCCTTTTTCATCCCTCCCCTTTCCCCATGTTGTGGGTGAGTAAGGCCAGGGCTTACACGGTCGGATTAACGCGGGATTGTCGGATTAATCTAGGATTGTGCTTTACCTAAACCGTATTACCTAAGCCCCCACGGATTGGAGAGGAAAATTAAAATTTTTTTTTTTTTT
>NW_007380676.1:16989-20712 GCF_000475195.1 Diaphorina citri
CAATTTATAAGTTGATTTACAACCAATATTTACAAGTTGATTTATAAACAAAGACCTGTGTCTCCAGGGTCGCCCACTAATCCAATATCTACTATAACAACGAGATGCACCCCCTACTGTGCAGCACCAGGCTACAGGTGTGGGTGGATACAGAACTTATGGGTCCCACTGTACAATTCCCATGCTATTGTATAGGTACACCCCAGTGCAAAAAATAGGGACATATTGAGTTTAGAACTGTCACCGGAGCTACCCAGTAACTTGCAAATTGAACAATAGATTGACATAATATTGATGTCAGCAGTTCTGGGAGCTCTTGGATGTGACACACCCATGATTCGTGGCAGTCGGCGCGGATTTTATCCTGAATGGATAATGCTCGTTCTGGGAACGGCTGGCTTTCTATCTCCTACCGTGTCTTTCTTCTCTCTTCGATTTTGGGACGATAAGACTTTAATAGTTACAGTTCCCTCTATCAAACATCTTATATTCATTAAAGAGAGTAGGGGTATGAAATTGCGAACTGTCCAAGATTTTTTGCACTCGGGTGTATACAAGTGGTTTATTTCAACTTTCTGTCAGCTTTATGGTATAACATTGCGTAGTGACTGGTGAACTTCTAGGAAACTTGTACTTTGTGTCTCCTCTTGTACCGCTATTACTGGTAATGGTATACTTGGTGACAAAGAAATCAGAAGATATTTATGAGTTATGTTATAAGTTGTTTGCAAGAATTGGAGTTGTTTGTTTTGAATAATTTCTAATGGTCTTATTGAATAAATTAGAAGAGGTGGGATTCTCTGTATTGAATACCCAGAATTTATACTTTTGCTAAAACGTTTCTTAGTTTACAGGTTCATATTGAAATCTGAAATTTTAAATGATTGTATTCTGTCCGTTTCAGGTAAGTGTATTCATTTGTTCAATACAGTACCGTCAGAGATTTGTCGACTCTGAACTACAGGCGAAGTAAAGAAGCGACATTAAACAATACTTTGCTATACTGAGAGGTTAAGGGAAGTGAATACGGTGTAATCCTTTCAATAAATGAAATTTCTTTGAAATGTCTCATTGTCATCTAAACTTTAGATTAGCCAGCCTAGTTAGCTTAGTTGGTAGTGCGTCTGCCTTGTAAGCGCTAGGCCGCGGGTTCGATTCCCGCCCGGGGCGGATCTCTAACTGCACTGGTAAGTACAGAGCGAGACTTAAGGTACCTTTAAGGTACCTTTACACTGGGGCAATTTAGGAAGCAACCGGCAACAGCAACCTGCAGCATGCGGCATTGCCGCGCCGTCTTCGATTTTCGGGACGATAAGACCATAGCAGTTACAGTTCCCTGTTCCCTCTGTCAAACCTCTTAAAAAAAAAAAAAAAAAAAAAAAAAAAAAAAAAAAAAAAAAAAAAAAAAAAAAAAAATGTGTACTGTGTGTGTTGCTAGTGGTTGCTCTACGCCGCATGCGGCATGGTTGCCTAGAGTCCCCTAGCAACAGGCAACCAGCAACAAGCAATCCGCCGCAGGTCGCTGTTGCCTGTTGCTAGGTTAGGTTGCCCCAGTGTAAAGGTACCTTTATGCACACAGCTACAACCATGACTGGTTTTCGTTTTGAGGGTAGAGTCTCCTCTCCACTTCTCCTTTCCTTTATCGGTTCTCTTTCCCTTATTTCTACTCTTCCTCGTCTTTCTCCCATCTCCTTTCGTTTTCTTCTCCCCACAAAGTACTTGAAACTGAAACTCGAGCTATGTAATTAAGTAAGGAGAAAAGAGAATTAAGGGAAAGCAAAGAGAACACATCACATCATGGAAAAGGATTCCATTATGTTGCCTTTATGTTTCCCCCACTCAGTACATAGTACATACATGGAATCTAATGTAACATATACAGGGTGACTCAAAACATAGAGAACACCCTATATTGTAGAATGTTCTCTCCTCCTAAGAGCACAAGGTACTCACAAAGTTTAGGAATATTCAATGCCTCCCTAGTAAAATCTGTATAATGGATCCCAAGCCTTGCAATAAATTAAAAGATTAATGGCACTCTTTTAAAGTGTATAAATAAATAAATTATTGGTTGGGTGGAAGAGCCTCCTCAGGTGAGCTCTGTTGTTTGGCTCCCCCTCCCCTCCAAAAGAAGTTATGTTCCTCAGCAAACCTTTCTCTTCTCTGGCTCTCTCCAAAGTTCTCATTCTGCGAGTACAAGAACATCTTATATTATAAGAACAAGATTTTCTCATATTATCAGCATCATTATCTTGAATGAAGTTACAAGTTAAATAACTTGAAACTTGAAAGCAAATACTTATTACTTTCGTCCTTAATATTTTTTCCCTCAAACTCCTCCTGATGAAACACTCCAACAAAAAAAGAGGAGGAGGAGAAGAGAAAGGGAAAGGAGGATGAGAAAAAAAGAAAAGAAAGAGAAGAAGGTTGTTTGAGCAAAAAGAGATGACGAAGGGGCGGAGGAGAAGAGGAGGTGGAGAAAGAGGAAGAGGGGGAAAAGAAGAAGAAAGAGTAGGAAGAGAAAAATAGGAAAGGGAATAGTAGGAGAAGAAAGAGGAAGAGGGGGAAAAGCCCAGGAGAAGAAGGTTGTCTGAGGCAGAAGAGAAGAGGAGAAGGACAAGGAGAATTTTTCCCGAGGAAGAAGGGGAAGAGAAGAAAGAGAATTAAAAAAAGTGGAGGAGGAGGAGGAGGGAAGTGTGAAATGGTGCCGTGAAGATTCCCGTCTCCCCATTGGTGCAGACTCAAGGTCATTTCAACAGTTTGAGTAGACGTCATTTTTTTCTCCCGAGTGGAGGTGGTGGAGAGGTCACATCCAGATTGAAGTAGAGGGGAGGGAGGTCTTCTCCAGACGGAAGTGGAGGGGAGAAGGAGGAGGAGGATGTGAGAGGAAGTGTAGGAGGTGAGAATGGAAGAGCGTCTGGTAACATGTGTGTTCAACTGGCAAGACTTTCCCCTTCTCAAGAATTTTCTGAAAAATTTTCACGAAATCATGATTCCAAGTTAAAACAGCCTAGGTAGCTTTAAAGGTAGCGCCTCTGCCCTCTAAGTGCTAGGCCGCGGTTTCGATTCTGCCCGGGGCGGATTTTATCCTGAACAGATTTTAAGCTGCTTTCTTCTCTTTTCGCTTTCGGGACGATACGGATAAGACCTTGGCAGATATACTTACTTCCTTCCTTCTATCCAACTTCTTTTTCTTTTGGGATGGAGCCTCATTGGACGTGTCCAGACGCTCTGAAAACCTCTAAGTAACCTTTTTCAAAGCTATGTGATCTTCGAATAAAATAATGTCGAATTTATTTATCTCGGACTTCCTATTTCCTATAAATTGGGGACTTAACCCAGTAATGTAGTAATGGGGATTCCAATACAATAAATACAGTACTTACTATAGTGCGGACTTAACGTACATACTATAGTAATGTAGTAATGGGTAAATGGAGTTACCATCAATAAAATAAATAAAGCTATTGTAATAATCATCCCTCCCGATATATGCTCCTGGGTTGATCATTATTTATGTCGCATATATATACAGAGTGGCTCAAAAAGATTCCGTCGAAGCTCATTTTATTTTTATTTGTTTACCTACTTACACGCTTAGCAACAAGGCCATGTGTGGAAGATATCAATGTTTGCTTTAATAAAAATTATGCTCTGTAAAAAAGGCTTTATTAAGTCGGAAAATTCCAACACCCTGTATATTGTATGCTACATGGTAGGGAT
>NW_007380677.1:0-3603 GCF_000475195.1 Diaphorina citri
TACTGGAAAATGGTACGACTTTTCCGAAATTTTCTTTCACCAAACGATGTAAACCGCTGTTTTGCATATTGCCTGGAGATCAGTCAGCTTCTTTCCGATTCTCACTCACCAATTGCCAATAGGTACCAAAAGCCAACAAAAACTTACCAATAGCCGACAAAAAACTCAATAATGGCCAACAAAAAACTTACCAATAGCCAACGAAAAGCCGCCTTTCACCCTGCCAACACACTCCTTCCACCTAGCCTCTTCTTCACTAACGCCAGTCACAGCCGTAATAAAGGCCAAACGGCGGGCCCCAATGGCCTCCGTGAAGAAGCCAACACTGGCGGCTGTCACCCTCCACATCACATAGTTTGCCATGGTTCGTTTGGGAGTCGTCGAAAGTAGCTTCTCAAGGTCGTGAATGTATTCGGGCTCCGTCACAATGATGGTTTCGTCATCTTTGAGTTGGGCGTTTGGGCTCAGGATGGTATTGATGTATTCCGTCCACGGGATGCTTGGGTATCTTTCCTGTGAGAATAGAACAGAATGGAATGAGTACTTAATAGAATAAAATAGTAGAAAAGAGGGAGAAATAAAAGAGAAGAGAAGAGAAGAGAAGAGAAGAGAAGAGAAGAGAATAGAATAGAACAGAATTAAATTTCGGGGTTAGAATGGACAATAGAGTAGAATTGAGAAAAGTAGGATAGGACATGAGGTTGCGGTTGGAATTTCGCCTGGGCCGAACTTTATTCTAAACAGATAATGTTCGTTCGTAAACGAATGGCTATCTCCTATCCTGTCTTCCTTCCCTCTTCCATTTCGGGACTATAAGACCTTAGAAGTTCCAGTTCCCTCGATCAAACCACAAAAAAAATCTCACCTGCAGTTCTGAAATCTTCATCGGGTTGTACAGCTTGGTTGCGTTTCGTCTCTCTTCCTGCGGCAACGAGATATTAGCCAGCGCTATCTCAAAGTTTAGACTCTCTGTAAGTTCTTCTACAGCTGCCTCTCTATCAGCTCCCATGAGGACAGCTATATCCAACATGTACTTGTAGTACGCACGAACGATCTTCTCATCTAAACCTGCAAGTGTGGACGAGGCCATTAATTAATTTTCATAGTACAACTTCTCGTTTTTTTCCTATTTCCAAAAAGTGTTAAATCTTTTTCTACGTTTTTGAGGAAAATCTGAAGGTTCCTTCTCTAATTTCGCTTCTTACCTACTAGCGGTTGACCCGTCCTATGCACGAGATCAGCGCAGTTTAAGCTTAAGGGGCAAGATTTTTGCCGCCATTTCGAATCAGGATGGAATGTGACAATTATCGATATCAAATTATCTGTGGCAAAGCAGAGCCTTTTCTCAACTTTTGTGGATATCACAGCATTCCTAAGTGCTTTCTTTGCCATCAATTTCCATCTTTCAATAATCTTTCTACACGGGTAATAACGCTGGTCGCTACTCGACTAAGTACCCAATTTCCTCACAAGGCTGAGTGCACTCCGAACTCCAAGCACAGAGCCGAAAAAACCTCGACCCCGCCGGGAATCGAACCCGTGACCTCCGGCGTGCAAGCTTGTGTGATACCCACTTGACCACGGAAGCTACTTCAAGGGTTGGTACTATGATCGAAACTACTGTCGTAGCTCCGTCCCGTTATGGTGGCAGGGTTTCCCGCGTTCAAGTGTTTCCCTATTACAAATTTTCACCAGTAAAATCTGCATGGTGTTATTCTTACCTTTGTGGCCAAAATTCTCGGCTTAATCCCAGTGAGGCATGTCGAATTCAATAATCCCGTTGATTCGGTTGCTGTTCTTCCAGATTAACCCTAAAAGTATTTCAGTCTCATTCTAACAGGATAAAGCCAGGTATAACTTATTCTATTCTATTCTTAATATTCCTACCTATTCTATTTTCTTACCTTTACCAAATATTCTCGGTCAATCCAAGTGAAGCCTGATCGAATTGGAATAACCCCGTTCGCGTGTTCGTTCTCAGATTAACACCAACAACCGAAGGCATATTGTAAAAATTATGTTCAATCTATTCTCTTTTTATTTAACCATAGGCGACGGCCTTTTGTACACGGAGTTCAATTCCCAAGTGGAATGAACCTTTCCCAACTGGCACCTGAGGGTACCAGAAAGACATGAATGGGTTAAAGTCAGTGATCAACAAACTGGAAGTACGCGCGCGTGACGGACTCCGCGACCCCCAGGAAGGTCATATAAAAGTATAGTAAAGGGGCCCTCGAAAGCTTTCAGAATTGAAAAAAAAGGGGCCGCGTAGACAGAAAGTTTGGGAACCGCGGGTTAAGTGACTTGGACTAAAAAAGTGGAGCGAAGTAGCATAAACGCTATAGACCGAAGAGCTTGAAAGGGTTAAAGAAGGGGGGAATAAGGACTGTATCAAGGAGTTTATTTGCTTTGGTAAGATGTTTGAAGAGGGAACCTATATAACTGCTAAGGTCTTATCGTTCCGAAAGCGAATGAGAGAAGGGAAAATGGCCAGCTTCTCGTATCCTGTCTAGTGGACTCGTAAAAGTGTATTGTGGCTTTATGCAAGGCAAAATAACTGATTTTACGGTTACATGTCCTATGGGGGCAAAACAGCTGTACTCAACCTTTCTTTGTCGAACCCGCATCTGCCTTACAGGCAGATGCGCTACCCTTCCAGCTAACAAGGCTGACTTCCCCTGTTTCCGTCCCAGCTGGCTTGTCATTTTATCTGGCATATCCGATCCTGTCTTCTCTCTCTCTCTCTCTTCTCTCATCTCTTCCTCTCTCCGGGTGCTCGCTGCGTCGCTCTCACCCTCCGCCCCGCGGCCCCGCCCCCCCCCGCCTCTTCAAAGAAACCTATCGTTCGTATACAAAAAGCCCAGTCTGAGCTATTAGGTGTAGGGGCAAAACAGCCCTAAAAGGATGGGTTACTCGTTCATTCATTCATGTATTCATTCATTCAGGTTGGCGTCTTCTATTGGAGAAGTTAGCTCTATAATTTCTTCAATCATTTCTCGCCACTTTGCTTCTATCTCGCTTTACCATGATAAAGAGAGAAAGTGTACGATAAAGCGACCGAGGTGCGTGGTCCACATACTCCGTGGATCAAATGGAACACCTGCCGCTGCCTACCAAAAATCATTGAAAGGGAAGAAAGAAGGGAAACGAGATCCGGAAAGGCAAGAGGAGGACGTGGAGGATGACAATACAAGGAATGGACGCAAGCATACGGTTACTCCGTTACTCCTTATACAAAGTCTCCAACTTAAACCCTCCAGAACCGGCCAGCCTCTGCCAAGTTTGCTTCAAGAAATGGATTTCATATGGTTCCAATCGCCTTGCAGTCCAATCTGGGTCTCAATTCTGCAAACTTTGTTAATAATTCTTAGCTAGTCGGAAAGGTGTTGGATGTCGGAGTCTTCGGCGAAGGCGCCCTCCAATAAATCGTACGGGAGTTTGAAAACTTCCAAACTGATCTCCGAATGACGGAAGAAAGGTGTTACACCTGGGGAATAATGAATAGAAATTGAATTTGAATTAGAAATAGAAATTTTTTTGGAAAGTCTGAGTCTTTGGCAAGGTTCTTTCAATAATGGTTAATCGAGTTTGAACTTCCAACTG
>NW_007380677.1:4438-14619 GCF_000475195.1 Diaphorina citri
CCGACGGATGTCATGTCCTCTTCTTTACTCGAGTTTCTCCCCCCTCCCCACGCGGCCGCGGGGGGAGCTGGGGGTTAAAAAAAGCCTCAGGACTGTCATTCTCCTCTGTTTTTGACATGGAGCTCCCCCGCGCCCCCCGGGAGCCGGTGATGGTGATATCAACCACAACAATTACCTCCTTCTCCTCCTCCTTTTTTTCCGCCTAGTCCATTATCTTTTACAAACAGGTTACAAAACAACAACCACAGCCAACAACAACAACACAAAACAAACAACCACACGGACACACAAAACAACAACCACAACGACAACAAACAAACAAACAACAGCACTACAAAACCTCCTTTTAGAGCCGCGGCCGCTTATCTTTCTTTTGTCCGCCTGGTCCCTAAGTATTATTGCATCCTTTTAACCTGCTTAAGAGGGAAAACATAGCGAATTTATAGAGGCACGTTATTACCAGAAGGTCTTATGAGTTCTATTAGCTTAATTTCTCCTCGTTTTTCCATGAAAAGATAGTCCTCTTAAGTTTACCCAAAGTCACCTTTGAACTTCTTTTTAGCTTACTTTTTTGTACCAATCAAAAATTTCTCTATGGTGTTTTTAGAAAAGAGTTGCGGAGACAAACCAGAAACTCCCTCCCAAAATGGTTGTTGTCCCTAGAATAGAAAATCATTTAACAACACAAGAAAGTTACCACGTTAGTCAAAAATAATAGGAAATCGAACAAAGTTCTTCTATTATCCGCAAAAATTGCCCTGTTGTCCATACTTTTTCACAACTTTTTGTTTTTTTGAGGGAGTATTGAGGCGGGGACAACTTTTAGCCGTAGACAGGTCTATCGAAAAAGACCATGGGAAATCCAGGACGTAGTTGGGAGTTCGTCGACAGCGTCAGCAAGCGCCCTCGGGTGGGACATCATCAGTCCCGGAAGATGGGGCAGACCCTTTGGTTCATCGTGTAGTGTGGGCCCTCCTCCCCCCCCACCCCCTCGACAAAATCCTCGCTACGGCCTTGGTTGGTGGTGGTAATGTAGTTCTTGGTGGTGTTGTTGTCGTCGTTGCTGTTACAACCCTCAAGCGTTGTACAGTCGTTCGCGGGACACCCTGTATATGCCCCTGGTTTACTAGTGAATAACTGAAGCCTTCTATGGCTAGGTTCAGTACTAACTGTTGTTAGTTATGACCAGAGAAGTTCAAATGCCATATTGCCATGGCGGCATACTATCTTGCCATATTTTAGTAAAATTTGGAAAAGTGCCATAACAAGCCTTTTTTGCCAAAAATTTGGCTTATTTTTTTGCCACATTTTAAGCATTTTTAGGGAAACTTTACGAACAAAGATTCTTTTTTCTTGCAAAAAATAAGTACTAAGGAACCGTACACAAATAGTGGTTATGCATAAGTGCCATGTTCTGAACGTCTCTGGTTGTGACTAATAACTGGTCGACTGGTCTGTCGTTGGAAGCCAAGTTCCTCTCTATTGACCATACAGGGTGTGCTGTGTACTTGTGTACCACCGGGTAAGGCCTTCCACACATTGAAAGCATGCTCGCGCGACTTATAATAGCGCGGAGTTAAGCGAAAATCCAAGCTTATGAAAATCTGGTCTGAACATCACACGACTTTCCTTATCCTATTGAATGATGCTCATTTGAGTGTTCTTTTACCCTGACTTTTACAATATCTTTAACCGTTTTGTCGCTATAGCTGAAAACCGCCAAAAAACGATCGAAATCTGTCCAAAAGCGGTCAAAATACCGCCAAGCGCAGCAACCTTCAATTTTAAATTTGTGATAACCCAGATTCCAGATATCATTCCCAACTTGTCATCATCATAACTATCAATCTTGAGATCGCTCTTCTATCAGAAGTCTGTCTCTTCATTTCAGTGTATGTTTCCCAACTTGTAAGCCGGTTAGCCGGTATTATTCCCCAACTTGTATCTATACCTCGATGATTTTTTATGTTGACTTGGACTCGAAACATCAATCTCGAAACACTACATAGAAAATTGGACTTTTAGAAAAAAAAAAAAAAAAACAATACTGTTCTGAGTAAGAGCATAGAAAGCGTTCACTTCTGCTGGATCGCCATGGAATTTCCAATCTGTCTTATTGACTGGTTCTCTGAGTTGAGAGATCACATAGTTAACACCGAATCGGGTCAGATTGAGGCCGGCTTCGAGAAAGTTTGTGGGCTCCACCTGGAATCAAATAATCAAAATAAATGTTGTTGTTGTTGTTGTTGTCGTCTGGCTGGGGGGATTTTAAACAGGGAGGGATAGCAGAAATAGCAAAGGTTGAGTGCGAAGGGCATTCACTCGTAGAAATTTTGTAGCCAAAACCAAATGTCAGCCCTAAACAGAAAAAACGTCTGGCTGGGGGGATTTTAAACAGCAGAAATAGCAAAGGTTGAGTGCGAAGGGCATTCACTCGTAGAAATTTTGTAGCCAAAACCAAATGTCAGCCCTAAACAGAAAAAACGTCGAAATGGTCTCAACACTGGAGAGGGCGAACGAAAAGAAGAAGATTTTTGTTGTTGACCGAACGAAGTGATGGTCTTCGTTTTAACTCGACCGTTTTGCATTTGGTTTAGATGTTTGTGTGTTTGTTCCGCTTTAACTCCCGATTGCCTGGTCCGATTTTGATGAACTTTGAAATTTTGAGTTCCTTGAATCAAGACACGTCGATCCTTGAAATTTTGGTGTCCCAGGTCAAATTTTGGTCTCGAACTTTTGAACATGGCAATAGATAAATTACCGCATTTATGACCCTCTTATACCCTTCTGTTCTATCTACAAAAAGAATCCCAATTCTTGGTAGGTACCTAAATCTATTGTTCTATTGTTTCAAATCAAACCTTCTTTAGAGTGATTGACAGGTTTATTCTAAAAAAAGTCACCTCTATTTTAGATATAGTATATAGGTACCTACTACATAAGACGTTTAGATACTTTTACTTTTATTTCTGTTTTGATACAGGTGTATTACGTAGGATTATCCAAGATATAGGATATAGGTACCTACTACATAAGACGTTTAGATACTTTTACTTTTATTTCTGTTTTGATACAGGTGTATTGCGTAGGATTATCCATTTAGGCAAAGTCTCAGCTGAGGCAAAAGAATCTGAGTGAGGTCTACAGTTCATTTGTTGTGTATGTAGGTATGTATTGTTATCCTGTCAAATGTATGAGACCTGGTTTAGACTGCGGAAGGACAACGACTTTTCAGTCCTATCCGAGCAGGATATGCAGGGTATATTCTATTCTACTCTATTTTCTAATCTATTCTACTTTATTCTATTCTATTCTACTTTATAACTTTTTACTACACTCACCTCCAGTCCAGAATAAAACTCCTCCAATTTGGCGTTAATCAGTAACTCTTCCGGATATGCAATATAAGGGGTCATGAACTTTGCCTTATCCAGGGCAGCTTGCCGGGTGACCTCATCCATCCAGTCGACGGACGAGAGGATCTTATACATTTCTTCGCGGATGAGTTGTACCATCTCTACCGCGTTGGATTTGGCTGCCTCCTTGAAATATTTGCGGACATAGAGAGAACCTGAAGAAAGAAGTGGATGTGTTTAGGGTCCTGATTGTTAGAAATAACCTTCATTATGAGGGGCTAAACAATGATTTAATTAGATTCCCTATAGATATGAGGCTTTTTTAGTATTAGTATAAGTGGTATTTCTTTTAGATTTGGCTGCCTCCTTGAAGTGTTTGAGAACCTGAAAACAAAAGTGGATGTGTTAGAATCAAGAGTCAGCCGGGTCACCTCATCCATCCAGTCGACGGACGAGAGAATCTTATACATTTCTTCTCGAATGAGTTGCACCATCTCCACCGCCTTAGATTTGGCTGTAGGGTTGCCAACTTTTTTTTCGGCATATACGGTACAAACTAGCAAAATGGTGAAAAAATACGGATTTCCCGATTAGGGTCCTGAAGTCTGAGATTTGGAATGAGAAGACTTTGACATTTAGTTATTAAACTCATGAGTATTTAATAGGAACATAAAATTACACACACAAAAAGAACGAACCGAACCGTGACCATGTGAACTCGACAAGCTTCTGATATCACAGTGTTGCCAATGCACTCAGGAGGTTTTCTACGCAATGTTGCCAATATTCAACAGGCCAGCCACTCACTAACAGGCAGACCTGAAAGGTACACCTGATCAGGTATACCTGATAGTGTGCTCATCAGGTAGATCTGACAGACGGACCTGATCAGGTGTACCAGTCAGGTCTACCTCATAGTGTGTGTGCTTATCAAGTAGACCTGACAGACGGACCTGATCAGGTGTACCTGTCAGGTCTCCCTTATAGTGTGTGTGCTTATCAGGTGGACCTGACAGACGGACCTGATCAGGTGTACCAGTCAGGTCTCCCTCATAGTGTGTGTGCTTATCAAGTAGACCTGACAGACGGACCTGATCAGGTGTACCAGTCAGGTCTACCTCATAGTGTGTGTGCTTATCAGGTAGACCTGACAGGCGGAGCTGATCAGCCGTACCTGTCATGTCTCCCTCATAGTGCGTGTGCTTATCAGGTAGACCTGACAGGCGGAGCTGATCTGCCGTACCTGTCAGGTCTACCTGATGGTGAGTGGCTGGCCTAAGACTAACCCCGCCCCCCTCCGCGGGGCAAACATCGTCCGGAAATCATA
This sequence comes from Diaphorina citri, assembly GCF_000475195.1. Lineage (NCBI taxonomy): Eukaryota > Metazoa > Arthropoda > Insecta > Hemiptera > Psyllidae > Diaphorina > Diaphorina citri. Next base: position 9,122 of record NW_007380677.1, read on the forward strand.
CATTGTATGCGTTGTATGCTTCCTTGATACCGCCATTATCAGCTATGTTCTCACCTGGAAGGGAGAGAAGTGGGGAAAAAATAAGAAACATTAGCCGATACCTAAGAGCCGAACTTTTTTTCTTCGTCTTTCTGAAATTTAACCGCTTCTAACTCCGGATCGGTACTGAGTAACCATATCAAATTATTGAAAACTGTAGGAAATTTTGTTTTTTTTAACTGGCAGACAAATCTGCGATGCCCTCTGACGTGGAGCGACTGAGATATTAGCGAAAAAGAGAGAAGGGTTTGGTCAAGTTTGGTATGACTGTAATGTAGGCCTCGGCTCTCGTTCTCTTCTCTTCCTCCTCTCTCCATTTTCTCTTCTCTTCTTTTTTACTTCTTTGCCTCCTTTTCCCCGTGTCTTCTGTTTCCTTCTCTTCCCCTCTTTTCTTTGCTCCTGTTCTATTATCTTCTCTTCTTTTCCTTTTTCATATATTTATTTCAAGATGTTATTTTTACAACTAAGGTTAATTAACATCTTCTCTTCTAATCTCTTTTATTATCTCACCTTGAGTGTTGATTCCATTCAGGGTCATATTGACCTCAGGGACACTATAGTTCCCGTACTGCTCGATGATACATTTCGCCTTCACCAGGAATTTCTCCTTCGTGCTTTCGGCCCACCAGTCCACCAAATTGCCGTCCTTGTCATATTGGCGGCCCTCATCGTCGAAACCGTGAGTTATTTCGTGCCCGATGACGAACCCGATGGCGCCATAGTTCATATAATTCGGGCGGTCGTTGGAGAAGAAGGTTCCTGGGGAGTAGAAAATTTGGTGTGAACATGCGACTTTCCATAGCCATATGTAGCACCACACAAAAAGAACCATAATAAATAAATAACTACAAAATAATAATAATACTAGGTATAAGCTTTTTTCAAAGGTTTGACAGAGGGAACTCTAACCGCCAAGGTCTTATCGACCCGAAATCGAAGAGAGAAGGATCACCCTCCACATCACATAGTTTGCCATGGTTCGTTTGGGAGTCGTCGAAAGTAGCTTCTCAAGGTCGTGAATGTATTCGGGCTCCGTCACAATGATGGTTTCGTCATCTTTGAGTTGGGCGTTTGGGCTCAGGATGGTATTGATGTATTCCGTCCACGGGATGCTTGGGTATCTTTCCTGTGAGAATAGAACAGAATGGAATGAGTACTTAATAGAATAAAATAGTAGAAAAGAGGGAGAAATAAAAGAGAAGAGAAGAGAAGAGAAGAGAAGAGAAGAGAAGAGAATAGAATAGAACAGAATTAAATTTCGGGGTTAGAATGGACAATAGAGTAGAATTGAGAAAAGTAGGATAGGACATGAGGTTGCGGTTGGAATTTCGCCTGGGCCGAACTTTATTCTAAACAGATAATGTTCGTTCGTAAACGAATGGCTATCTCCTATCCTGTCTTCCTTCCCTCTTCCATTTCGGGACTATAAGACCTTAGAAGTTCCAGTTCCCTCGATCAAACCACAAAAAAAATCTCACCTGCAGTTCTGAAATCTTCATCGGGTTGTACAGCTTGGTTGCGTTTCGTCTCTCTTCCTGCGGCAACGAGATATTAGCCAGCGCTATCTCAAAGTTTAGACTCTCTGTAAGTTCTTCTACAGCTGCCTCTCTATCAGCTCCCATGAGGACAGCTATATCCAACATGTACTTGTAGTACGCACGAACGATCTTCTCATCTAAACCTGCAAGTGTGGACGAGGCCATTAATTAATTTTCATAGTACAACTTCTCGTTTTTTTCCTATTTCCAAAAAGTGTTAAATCTTTTTCTACGTTTTTGAGGAAAATCTGAAGGTTCCTTCTCTAATTTCGCTTCTTACCTACTAGCGGTTGACCCGTCCTATGCACGAGATCAGCGCAGTTTAAGCTTAAGGGGCAAGATTTTTGCCGCCATTTCGAATCAGGATGGAATGTGACAATTATCGATATCAAATTATCTGTGGCAAAGCAGAGCCTTTTCTCAACTTTTGTGGATATCACAGCATTCCTAAGTGCTTTCTTTGCCATCAATTTCCATCTTTCAATAATCTTTCTACACGGGTAATAACGCTGGTCGCTACTCGACTAAGTACCCAATTTCCTCACAAGGCTGAGTGCACTCCGAACTCCAAGCACAGAGCCGAAAAAACCTCGACCCCGCCGGGAATCGAACCCGTGACCTCCGGCGTGCAAGCTTGTGTGATACCCACTTGACCACGGAAGCTACTTCAAGGGTTGGTACTATGATCGAAACTATGGTGGAGGCTCCGTCTCCGTTATGGTGGAGGGTTTCCCGCGTTCAAGATGTTTCATTACAAATTTTCACCAGTAAACAAGAAACCGGACTGAAGCGATTTCGATTGACCAAACAACTGATTTCAAAGGAAAAAAAGTAAAAAAATCGATTAAAAGAAAGGAGAAAAAATTGATAAAAAAACGATAAAAATAGAAACAAATAAAACTGATTTAAAAAAGCACTAAACTAAAATAAATAAAATTTATCCGAATTTGGCATTAAAAAAAGTACCTAATAAAAAAGGGTCTCTGAAAAAATAACACTTCCACTCGATAGTTAAAGAAGGTAGGTATCTAACTGTTTCTTACGCCAATCTTGAACACTGATTAAACTCATTTTTGCCACTGAAATTTCACTGGTAAAAAGAGTTAAAGATTTCTAAACTCATTTTTGCCACTGAAATTTCACTGGTAAAAAGAGTTAAAGATTTCTAAACTCATTTCTGCCAATGAAATTTCACTGGTAAAAAGAGTTAAAGATTTCTAAACTCATTTCTGACACTTAAATTTCACTGGTAAAAAGAGTTAAAGATTGTTAAACTCATTTCTGACACTTAAATTTCACTGGTAAAAAGAGTTAAAGATACATATATCTAAACTCATTTCTACCACTTAAATTCCACTGGTAAAAAAGAGTTAAAGATTTCTAAACTCATTTCTGCCACAAATAAATTTCACTGGTAACAAGAGTTAAAGAATTCTAAACTCATTTTCGCCACTTAAATTTCACTGGTAAAAAGAGCCAAATATTCTCGGCTTAATCCCAGTGAGGCATGGTCGAATTCAATAACCCGTTCGGTGCTGTTCTTCAGATTAACCCCTAAAGGTATTTTTCAGTCTCATTCTAACAGGATAAACCAGGTATACTTATTCTATTCTATTCTAAGTATTCTACCTATTCTATTTCTTACCTTTAACCAAATATTCTCGGTTCAATCCAAGTGAAGCCTGATCGATTAAAGATTTCTAAACTCATTTTGGCCACTTAAATTTCACTGGTAAAAAGAGTTAAAGATTTCTAAACTCATTTCTACCACTTAAATTTCACTGGTAAAAAGAGTTAAAGAGTTCTAAACTCATTTCTGCCACTTAAATTTCACTGGTAAAAAGAGTTAAAGATTATTAAACTCATTTCGGACACTTAAATTTCACTGGTAAAAAAAGTTAAAGATTTCTAAACTCATTTCTCATTTCTGCCACTTAAAGCCTGATCGAATTGGATAACCCGTTCGGTGTTGTTCTTCAGATTAACACCAACACCGAAGGCAAGAAAATAGTCAACACCATAACCATAGCGACGGCTTTTGTACACGGAGTCTTCCCAAGTGAATGAACCTTCGTCCCAACTGGCACCTGAGGGACCAGAAGAACATGAATGGGTTAAGTCAGTGATCAACAAACTGGAGTACGCGGGCGGTGAGGGACTCCGCGACCCCCAGGAAGGTCATATAAAATATAGTAAAGGGGCCTCGAAGCTTTCAGAATTGAAAAAAAAGGGGCCGCGTAGACAAAAGTTTGGGAACCGCTGGGTTAAGTGACTTGGACTAAAAAAGTGGAGCGAAGAGCATACCGCATAGAGAAGAGCTTGAAAGTGAATATACCACAAGACCTATTCAGGTACAGAAACATTTCCCATTGTTAAGTAAGTTTTTTTTTTTTTGTTATTCCCTATGTAGGTTTTAGAATAGTGTTATTTTGGTTGTATCATTTTTTTCTTGAGCTATTCTCAAGAATCAGAAGGAACGGAGGATGGATTAATCTTGACATCAAGTATATCAGGTAAGAAACTTCTGGAATTTTGTTTGCTTGAAGTGCATGCCAATGCATGGAAAAGCATGTGAATCGCTGATTATAAAAGGGCAATTAGTGCAAAAATGTAATTTTATACGAGAGACAAAAAACTGTTCAGTACAGAAACTCGGAAACTAGTGGACTAAAACAAATCAAATAAATATCCATTCTTAAGGACTTCTTTTATAAAAAGTGGACTCATCCCCTTTTTTTACACTCAATTAGATTTTCACCAATTTTTTTACTATTTCTATTTTATTTATTTTTTTTTCTTTTTACCGTACTCATTTAGATTTAGAGAACAAGTCTGTATGATTATAATTCTAACTAGCTAGTACTCTAGTAAACAATGAACCGTCATTATTACTATCTTAGGAAATCAAAAGGGATAGTTAGTATGTTTTTTTGTCAATTTTTTAAAACAGAGAAAAATAGGCAATGACTGCAATTTCAAGAAAAATTGGGGGGGGGAGGGGCTGAGGGGGCCTCCCTCCCCCCCCCTCAAGCTCCAAAGTTTGAGCGCTTTACCATGATAAAGAAGAGAAAGTTACGATATGCTGGTCACATACTCCGTGGATCAAATGGAACACTCCTACCCAAAATCATTGAAGGAAGAATAGAAGGGAAACGAGATCGTGGAAGGCAGAGAAGGACGTGGATGGATGACATCAAGGAATGGACCAACATACGGGTTACTCGTTACTCTTATACAAATCTCCAACTTACCCTCCAGGACCGGCCAGCCTCCAAGTTGCTTCAGAATGGATTTCATATGGTTTTTTTTTATATATATGAAATTGTCAGTCAGCCTAGAACATTGAATTTTTACCTACCTGATTAATCAGATTATTATGAGCGACATTTACAATATGACCCAGATAACAATAAAAAATAATATCAGAGTTATGCAGATTGTACCCATGTAACAAAAATCAGTTAAATTGTTAATTCTATTTCTTGTTAAGCATAATACTTAACCTAGCCTATGGGGTGTGCAAGCCAGCGCATTCTGTTGCCGGTCCCAATGGGATACAACAGGAAGAGCGGATCTGATTGCAAATCATTTGTGTAGAGTGTAGAGTAGTGTAGACGATTGTAATTTGTAAATCATTTGACGGTGGACGTGAAACGGAGTATTTCTGTACCGGCAAAACACAAAACTGCGTATTTTATCATACCTAGCATGATTCATGTTCTGTTCTTATCTTATCGTTATCTTATCTAAGATACCAACCTAATGGTGTACATAGGCGGTTCTTGCCTAAATTTTTGGGGGGGCTTGATTTTGAAGGTACACCTTCAAAATTTTGATTTAGTTATATGTAAAAAAATCTGGTGTGAACATCACACGACTTTCCTTATCCTATTGAATGATGCTTATTTGAGTATTATTTTA
>NW_007380677.1:15375-23997 GCF_000475195.1 Diaphorina citri
TATTTTCGATGTATTTTGACTTTCGGGGGAGGAATCAGCCGGTGTTAACATCTTGTTAATACAGATGTCAAATCTGGTTCCTTCATTTTCGGTCATACATCTCTCTTACTAACATATACAAACTTTTATTTATTTTTCTACTACAATAACTTTTTTTATCCTTTTTTTTCCTACTTTAGGCAGGGGCCTGCCTTTAGCTTGGGACGCTGGATTGCATCGGAACGTTCCGTACGCACGATTGAGGAGGTTCGACTGACCTAACCCACGCTTCGACAGTTCTTGAAGTTTAAACAAATTTAAATTTTTAGCGTTTGTACCCCAGCGGTCGTAGCGTTTTTAGCCTATCTGTTGATTTTCTTCTTTCTTTATCACTCCTCTTCTTCTTCTTACCTCCTTTTCTTCTACTTTTAACTCTTCTTCTTCTTACTCTCTTCCTTCTTACCTCCTCCCATCTTCTTCTTCTTACCCTCCTCCTCTTCTTCTTCTACTTCCTTACCTCAAATTAAATTGTAAACTCAATTAATAATTAATAAATGATTGGTAAATTATCTCTTACCCTCATAAACCGTCAGACTGATGAATAACAAGCTGCAACACAGACCATGAAGTTACGTACATACATTTTTCATTCCAGTACTTCCAATACTTGATTATATTCTTCTGTTCATTATCCTAAACAGATAATGTTCGTTCTCGGAACGGCTGGCTTTCTCAGACGTTACTATTCTCTCTATCAAAACACCATGAAAAACTCTCGGCGGCCAATATAGCTAGTAAAATTTAGATGGAAGCAAACCAAAAAAGGTCCCAGTCTTCTTCTTCTTTGCCTTTTCCCATGATCAGATGGGGTCGGCGTTTGTCGTCGGCCTCTCAATCAGCTTTAGAGTGATCGCTTTGAGGCCAACTGGTTTTGGCTAAACAAAGATTTTTCGCATAATTATTTATTTAAATAATTATTTTAAACACACGTTTTCTTTATAATAATTCTACTATGTGTATAAAATATCTGTATATTATAAAGTAATCATATAGAATTATAGAGTGTTGTATAAATGTATACTTAATAAACCACCAAAATTATACAAATATGTTTGGGAATATAATTATGAAATGGACATTAAATAATTTAATAGTATTCTTTTTCAGCCAGACTTGAGGTCCCAGTATGAAATAAAAATAAATAAATTTCAGTTATAATAATGAGATATATAGTGAGATTTTTCGCATAATTATTTATTTAAATAATTATTTTAACACACGTTTTTTCTCTCTTTATAATAATTCTACTATGTGTATAAAATATCTGTATATTATAAAGTAATCATATAGAATTATAGAGTGTTGTATAAATGTATACTTAATAAACCACCAAAATTATACAAATATGTTTGGGAATATAATTATGAAATGGACATTAAATAATTTAATACCTAGTATTCTTTTTTAACGTTCTCATTCTTTCTCTTTTTTCCCCTCCTCTGTGTATCTCACTCACTCACTTACTTACTCACCCACCCACTCACTCACTCACTCACTCACACACACACTCACTCACTCACTCACTCTCTCTCTCTCATTATATTATAAAAAAGGTCACCCAATATTTTACTAGTGACCAACCGAATATGATAAATTATTTACAATATTGGAATACAGGATAAATAATAAGGAATAGAAAACAAGAAGAAATATAATAAATGAGAATAAAAAGAAAATATAAATTGCAGGTAAAAAATAAGAAAGTGGTTCAGTAGGCTGTTCCAGAAAAGTATGGACTTGTGAAAATCATCACTAGTGTAGGACAGCTATCAAACAAAATTACCCAAGCCAGCCTAGTTAGCTTAGTTGGTAGTGCGTCTGCCTTGTAAGCGCTAGGCCGCGGGTTCGATTCCCGCCCGGGGCGGATTTAGCTTGAAAGGGTTAAAGAAGGGGGGAATAAGACTGTACAAGGTGATTTATTTGTTTGGTAAGATGTTTGATAGAGGGAACTATAACTGCTAAGGTCTTATCGTTCCGAAAGCGAAGAGAGAAGGGAAATGGCCAGCTTTCTCGTATCCTGTCCTAGTGGACTCGAAAAGTGTATTGGGGACTTTTATGAGGCAAAAAACTGATTTTACGGGTTAATGTCCTATGGGGCAAAACAGCTGTACTCAACCTTTCTTTGTCGAACCCGCGATCTGGCGCTTACAAGGCAGATGCGCTACCCTTCCAGCTAACAAGGCTGACTCCCCTGTTCTCCCAGCTGGCTTGTCATATTTTACTGGCATATCATCTGTCTCTCTCTCTCTCTCTCTCTCTCTCTCTCTCTCTCTCTCTCTCTCTCTCAAAGAAACCTATCGTTCGTATACAAAAAGCCCAGTCTGAGGCTATTAGGTGTAGGGGCAAACAGCCCTAAAGGATGGGTTACTCGTTAAATTTCACTGGTAACAAGAGTTAAAGATTTCTAAACTCATTTCTGACACTATTTCACCAATGAAAAGATTTACCTATGGGTTTTGTAGTTGGTCTCTCTGTGTTCTTGGTTTTCCGCATTGGTTTTTATTCTTACTAGTAAAGTCGTACTGTAGTCTGGCTGGGGGACGTTAAACAGGGAGGGCACCAGCCTGAATTTCCTGTGCTAAAGAAATAGCAAAGGTTGAGTCGAAGGGCATCCACTCGTAAAATTCTGTAGCCAAAACCAAATGTAAGCCCAAAAGCGATCACCCTAGGGCTGATTAAAGGCTGACGAAAAACGCCGACCTCGTCTGTACACGGGAAAAGGCGAAGAAAAAGATGTAAAGTAGTACTGTCCAGAGCCTTTCTTAAGAAAGCCAAGTCCGCCTATCAGGTCAACCTGATATTGAGTGGCTGGCCTTAGAAGCTAAATAGCTTACCCCGGCCGTGGGCTAGACTTTAGTCCCGAACTCCCGAAATCAAAGAGAGGAAGACAGGATTCTGAGAACGAACATTATCCTGAAATATAATTCGCCTCAGCCAGCCTAGTTAGCTTGGAGGGTAGCGCGTCTGCCTTGTAAGCGCTAGGTTGCAGGTTCGATTCTCGCCCGGGCCGGATTTTATCCTAAACAGATAAGCTTCTTTCTAGGAAAGGCTGGCTTTTTCCTATCCTGTAGGTAATACAGTGATGCCGTGAAACCTTTATCAAACAAACGAAAAGAAATAATCAGAATTGAATAATTGATTAGTCATAAACACTTAAAATTAATGGTTTGAAATCAATAAATTTTATTTTCAATGGTGATATAGAGGCCCTTTTTCTTGGGAAATTCTGCAGTTTTCTGAACCAACAATAAACCTATAAATGCTATTTAGTACCGATTTTATTGAGTATTACCAAAAGCTTTAATCAGTATTGAGTACCTACCTACCTACCTACCTACCTACCTACCAGTTTTATTTAAAGACCTGCGAGCATCATTTACCCCGCTTGTAATTTCATGCAGTGTGGACGGTTTCAGTCGGCTGAACAACACAAAAATGTCCTTGTAGGCAATGTAGGTAATTTAAATAAGTTTTCCCCTTTACGCAAGACACGATTTTTTTCCCCCGAACAACACAAAATTTCCTTAGGCAATATATTTTAAGGTGTTCCCTCTTATGCACGACACGAGTTTTTCCGAACTACAAGTGGAAACGAGGCTTTACTTGACTGATCATCTGGAATCACAGTCTCCTCCAGGAATCGTCCACACGTAAACCGATAGAAGTCCTGACACGGGTCCACCGACTGGTTCATGTTGCTCAGCAGCTTGGAAGCAGTGTGGATGCAGCCTTCAGAGTAGCATATCTCCGGAGCGTCGTCGGCGGAAGATTGAGGCTTCCGGATGGCTTTGGACTCATCAGTGTCGGCTTCGGAGGGTTCTTGAGGAAGATCTGTGAAAATTGGTTCGAATTTTAGAAATTTTCGGTCATTATTCGGTAACCACGACAATGAAAAAGAAAGCTCCATTTTTGTGTTTAACCTAACCCTATACTACAACGGTCACTGCTCACATTGTGAAAGGTGGTTGTTTCATGGCTTTTTTAATGGCCAAAAAGCAAGAAAGATTAGAGTTTCTTGCTTTTTGTTTCGTGTTAATATAGGCCAGGTGGCAAGGCGGCGCTTCGAACTCTTGACGTTCGCGTGCCTCCCGGCACACTTGATTTCGTAGCAATAAAACAAATTCTAGGTAGGTACATTACAGGAGGAGGACGAGTAGAAGAAGACTTCTAAACAGCTAGCCTAGTTGGTAGCGCGTCTGCCTTGTAAGTACTAAGCCGCGGGTTCGATTCCCGCCGGGGTCGGATTTTATCCTGAAAGGATCTCGGAACAGCTGATTTTCTCCTATCCTGTCTTCTTTCTCTCTTCTATTTCGGGACGATAAGATCGAAGCAGTTACAGTTCCCTCTATGAAACCTCTTAAAAATCTATCAAACTCTATTTCGTGTTAATATAGGCCGGGCAGCTCTACGAACTCTTGACGTTCGCGGGCCTCCCGGCAGACTAAGAAAAAGACTTCTAAGAGCCGAAATATGAAAAATTAGGTAAAAATACTGACTGAGGGGAAACAGAATACACAAAACGGGCCAATTTACCTTCCAAAAACGGGGGAATCGCCTCCTCACTCACGTCCCTCCTGTGCAGTCGACTGTGGGCGAACACTCCAGCCGTCCTGGCTCCATCCAATCCATCAAACCCATTCAGGCTCTTCAGGAAAAATGTCACAAACAGGATTGACACAATTCCCCGCAGGATTTTCTCGAGAAGGGATCGGCGTCTCGAGAAGTTGGCTTTGGGCTGGATGGAAAACGGGGTGTAGCCGGACGCTTCGTTTTGGAACATGGCTGTAACGGATTGTCGGGCGCGGGGAATGAGATTGGGTCATTGGGGTTGCCGGGCGAAAGTTTCATTGGTCGGGGTACGGGGAAAGTTCCATATTTCAGCAATGTTTTTACACTTGTAATGTCGCCACTGGTCGATACTCGATTGAAGCAGCCACTCAATTGTCCTCACGAGGCTGAGTGCACCCCGAACTCCAAGCACAGAGCCGAAGGAAAACCTCGGCCCCGCCGGGCATCGAACAGTAAAGCAATGGAAAAATCATAGGATAGGTCATAGGTCATAAAGTAAGGTATTAAAAGAGAAATAGGTAGGTGCATCGAAGGATAAATCACTCCATTTCCCGCGAAATTGTCGCCATTTCCCGACCACAAATTTTACGACCTCGTAGATTTTTTTACGAAGGTCCAAGGTACTTCTTCTTCTTTTTCTTCTTCTCCTCCATTCTTCTTCTTCGAGTCCATTCTTCTTCTCCTCCTCCATTCTTCTTCTTCTTCTTCTTCTCCTCCTCCTCCTCCTCCTCCTCCTTCTTCTTCTTCTTCTCCATTCTTCTTCTTCTTCATCTTCTTCTCCTCCTCCATTCTTCTTCTTCTCCTCCATTCTTCTTCTTCTCCATTCTTCTTCTCCTCCTCCTCCTTCTCCATTCTTCATCTTCTTCTTCTTCTCCTCCTCCATTCTTCTTCTTCTCCTCCATTCTTCTTCTTCTCCATTCTTCATCTTCTTCTTCTCCTCCTCCATTCTTCTTCTTCTCCATTCTTCTTCTCCTCCTCCTCCTCCATTCTTCTTCTTCTCCTCCTCCATTCTTCATCTTCTTCTTCTTCTCCTCCATTCTTCCTCTTCTCCATTCTTCATCTTCTTCTTCTTCTTCTTCTCCTCCTCCATTCTTCTTCTTCTCCTCCATTCTTCTTCTTCTCAATTCTTCATCTTCTTCTCCTCCTCCATTCTTCTTCTTCTCCTCCATTCTTCTCCTCCTCCATTCTTCTTCTTCTCCTCCTCCATTCTTCTTCTTCTTCTTCTTCTTCTTCTTCTCCTCCTCCATTCTTCCTCTTCTCAATTCTTCTTCTTCTCCTCCTCCATTCTTCTTCTTCTTCTCCTCCTCCATTCTTCTTCTTCTCCTCCTCCATTCTTCTTCTTCTTCTCCTCCTCCATTCTTCTTCTTCTCCTCCATTCTTCTTCTTCTTCTTCTCCATTCTTCTTCTTCTCCTCCTCCATTCTTCTTCTCCTCCATTCTTCTTCTTCTCAATTCTTCATCTTCTTCTCCTCCATTCTTCTTCTTCTTCTCCTCCTTCCATTCTTCTTCTTCTTCTTCTCCTCCATTCTTCTTCTTCTTCTCCTCCATTCTTCTTCTTCTTCTCCATTCTTCTTCTCCTCCTCCATTTTTCTTCTTCTTCTTCTCCATTCTTCTTCTTCTCCTTCTCCATTCTTCTTCTTCTTCTCCTCCTCCTCCTCCTCCTCCATTCTTCCTCTTCTTCTTCCCCTCCTCCATTTTTCTTCTTCTTCTTCTCCATTCTTCTTCTTCTTCTTCTCCATTCTTCTTCTTCTTCTTCTCCATTCTTCTTCTTCTCCTCCATTTTTCTTCTTCTTCTTCTCCATTCGTCTTCTTCTTCTCCTCCATTCTTCTTCTTCTCCTCCTCCATTCTTCTTCTTCTCCTCCATTCTTCTTCTTCTCCTCCTCCATTCTTCCTCTTCTCAATTCTTCATCTTCTTCTCCTCCATTCTTCTTCTTCTTCTCCTCCTTCCATTCTTCTTCTTCTTCTTCTCCATTCTTCTTCTTCTTCTCCTCCATTCTTCTTCTTCTTCTCCATTCTTCTTCTTCTCCTCCTCCATTCTTCTTCTTTTTCTCCTCCATTCTTCTTCTTCTCCTCCATTCTTCTTCTTCTCCTCCATTCTTCTTCTTCTCCCCCATTCTTCTTCTTCTCCCCCATTCTTCTTCTTCTCCTCCTCCTTCTTCTTCTTCTCCTCCTCCTCCTTCTTCTTCATTCTTCTTCTCCTCCTTCCTCTTTCTTTCTTCTTCTTTGGGTGTCTATCCGATTTTCGAACGCTAGCGACCACCATTTTTGCGATTTTAAATTAAACAAATTTGAACTCTGAACAGTTCGCACCAATCCGGTCAGCTTGGAGAGTAGCGCGTATGCCTTGCAAGCGCTAGGTCGCGGGTTCGATTTCCGTCCGGGAAAGGAAAAAATTTAGTCTCATCTTCTGAAATGCTATTATTTATCTTTTCAAAGCTATTCTATTCTACTTTCCCTATTCTATTCTACTATTCATATTCTATTCTACTATTCATATTCTATTCTACTATTCATATTCTATTCTACTTTCCCCTAATCTATTCTATTCTACTCACCTGTTGCTGATAGCCCATCAGTTCCTCCAGATATTTCACCATGGTGTCTTTGAATTCCTGCACCCGGCTCGTCTCATCTTCTGAAATGCTATTATTTATCTTTTCTAAGCTATTCTATTCTACTTTCCCCTATTCTATTCTACTCACCTGTTGCTGATAGCCCATCAGTTCCTCCAGATATTTCACCATGGTGTCTTTGAATTCCTGCACCCGGCTCGCTTCGAACCCGGCATACTCTCGCTTGATCATCGCCGATATTGCTGCGAAATCCTCCTGACAACGTTCGACCTTGTGTTCCCACTAGAACAATAGAATAAAATCACTATGACGATAATTGGAACCGTTCGGATATAGTGCACCTAAAATCGTCACACCCTACTAACTTTTACTCTCACTTGTTCATCGCAAATATCGCTACGAAATCCTCCTGACACCGTTCGACCTTGTGTTCCCACTAGAACAATAGAATAAAATCACTATGACGATAATTGGAACCGTTCAGATATAGTGCACCTAAAATCGTCACCCCCTACTAGCTTTTACTCTCGCTTGATTATCGCTAATATTGCTGCGAAATCCTCCTGACACCGTTCGACCTTGTGTTCCCACTAGAACAATAGAATAAAATCACCATGACGATAATTGGAACCGTTCGGATATAGTGCACCTAAAATCGTCACCCCCTACTAGCTTTTACTCTCGCTTGATCATCGCTAATATTGCTGCGAAATCCGCCTGACACCGTTCGACCTTGTGTTCCCACTAGAACAATGGAATAAAATCACCATGACGATAATTGGAACCGTTCGGATATAGTGCACCTAAAATCGTCACACCCTACTAACTTTTACTCTCGCTTGATCATCGCTAATATTGCTGCGAAATCCTCCTGACACCGCTCTACTTTGTGTTCCCACTAGAACAATAGAATAATAAAGCTAACGGGCTGTTTGAGGCTGGAAAGAAGATTGGTGAAATCCACCATAGTTAATGTATTGACCGTTGCAATGAACTCTCATATAATTATATCAATCTCATATATATTTATTAGACGAACTGCTCAACGAACTTGAGTTGCCAATTGACACAGTATACTAAGTCAGACACAAATGTTATACATTTCAAAGAATTAATTTGACGATGTGATTAGTAAACTAAATAAGGAGAAATGTTAAAACCTAGTACAATAAACCTAGTTTAATGTTTTCGTATTAATTTGACGATGTGATTAGTACACTAAAAAAGGAGAAATATTAAAACCTAGAACAATAAACCTAGTATTTCGTTTTCGTACCCATCAGAATTGAATCACTAGGACAACAATTGAATAGAACAAGAGTTTTCAACAGATATTATGTATTATATTTTCATAGAATAGAATATACTTTGTTTATACTACCCGAATGAGACTAGAAAGTCTCTCTCTCTCTCTCTCTCTCTCTCTCTCTCTCTCTCTCTC
>NW_007380677.1:24058-26360 GCF_000475195.1 Diaphorina citri
AAAAAAAAAAAATACTGACACCGCTCTACTTTGTGTTCCCACTAGAACAATAGAATAATAAAGCTAACGGGCTGTTTGAGGCTGGAAAGAAGATTGGTGAAATCCACCATAGTTAATGTATTGACCGTTGCAATGAACTCTCATATAATTATATCAATCTCATATATATTTATTAGACGAACTGCTCAACGAACTTGAGTTGCCAATTGACACAGTATACTAAGTCAGACACAAATGTTATACATTTCAAAGAATTAATTTGACGATGTGATTAGTACACTAAATAAGGAGAAATATTAAAACCTAGAACAATAAACCTAGTATTACGTTTTCGTACCTATCAGAATTGAGTCACTAGGACAACAATTGAAAAGAGTTTTCAACAGATATTTTATTCTCACCTCAGTGACTTCATGAGCGGCTTGTATGGACTTATCGGATCTTCCAGCCAGTTCCAGTTTAACCTTTGCCTCTCGCTTCTTGTTGAGTATGATTTGCCACGACTGCCATGTTTGGTAGATCTTCCCGCGGGCGTGGAATGTGTCCTGTTTGGGGCCGGAAGGAGTCAATGGGTTAATGACAAAGAATACATGATAATTTCTAGAGAGAATTAATTTATCAGATTCAGTACATAGAATAACATAGATGGGAGGGATACAAGTTTATTAAAATTAAACATAAAAACTACAGTTTTCAATAGGTTTTGACACGGGCGTGGAATGTGTCCTGTTTTGGGACGGGAGAAGTCAATGGGTTAATGATAAATAATACACAAAAAAGAAGATACCTACCTACTAATCTGATTTTTTTACTATTATTATTATTATTATTATTATTATTTTTTTTTTTGTAGATGGTGGGCATCGAATTCGCGATCTTCTTATAACTGGCCTAACCATGCCCCAAATCAAAATGTACCTACTTTTTTTTGGTTTGACAGAGGGAACTGTAACTGCTAAGGTCTTATCGTCCCGAAATCGAAGAGAGAAGGAAGACAGGATAGGAGAAAGTCGGCCGTTCCGAGAACGAACATTATCAATTCAAGATAAAATCCGCCTTGGGCGGGAAAAAAATAAGCGGCTTAGCGCTTACAAGGAAGACGCGTTACCAACCAAGCTAACTAGGCTGTCTGAATTCCCTACCTTAGCAGCGGCTCACTTTATTAATGTAATCTTACCTTAACATCGGCTTTTTTTCCTTTTTCAAGCTTCATAAATGTAATCTTACCTTAACAGCGGCTTTTTTCCTTTTTCAAGCTTCATAAATGTAATCTTACCTTAACAGCGGCTTTTTTTTTCCTTTTTCAAGCTTTATTAATGTAATCTTACCTTAACAGCGGCTTTTTTTCCTTTTTCAAGCTTCATTAATATAAGCTTACCTTAACATCGGCTTTTTTTCCCCTTTTCAAGCTTCATTAATGTAAGCTTACCTTAACAGCGGCTATCAGACACACATAATCGCGGAACAGTTCGGCCAGGATATTCAAATCCGCGCCAGCCTCGGCGGCATACACGCCTTCTGTTCGCTCGTATAGCTCACCGAGGGTAGACACGACGCGCGAGACGCTCGCATGCTCTTCCGTGTTCGAGACCAGAGCGAGGCTCTTGGCCAGATGGGCGGAGTAGACCGAGAGGTCGCGACGTGCGAGAGCGAGGGCCTCGACGGACGAGTGCAGGTGGGAGAGTTGAGACTCGAGGCTGTCCAGTAGGAGACCTTTGTCTGCGAACCACTGGAATAGAATAGAATAGAACATAGAATGGGAATTAAAACAAGCGGGGCCCGTCCCTCCGGGAATTTTTCGATCTTGGTTAAAGAAAATCTGTTTTTATGTACCTACCTAGGTATTTTGTTTAATATTCAGTTTATTATTATTCTTGATTTGATATTTTTGATTTTACTTTTATGTAATGATTTAAAATCAAGACTAGAGCCCGTTCTCCCTTTATTCCCAATATCCCAATATAATGTTCAAGTCACCCATCCATTTATTGGCCTTGCTCGGCGTAGCTTAACATAGATGACGCTAAAACCGAGGGTTACTCGTTACTCTTATACAAATCTCCAACTTACCCTCCAGGACCGGCCAGCCTCCAAGTTGCTTCAGAATGGATTTCATATGGTCCAACCCTTGCAGTTCAATCTGGGTCTCATTCATGCAAACTTTGTAATAATTCTTAGCTAGTCGGAAAGGTTTGATGTCGGAGTCTTCGGCAGGCGTCTCAATAATCGTACGGAGTTGAACCTCCAACTGATCTCCGATGACGGAGAAGGATGATACACCTGGGGAATAGAATAGAATTGA
>NW_007380678.1:0-4007 GCF_000475195.1 Diaphorina citri
CTTTTGAATTAGGTACTCGTACACTGATGCATGTATGTGCGCATTATTAATATTATTATTTACCCATCAAATAAACGATCTTGTTTAGACTGCTGGGGTAAAGGGACTTTTCAGTCCTATTCCGGCAGGATAATCAAGGTACATTATTTTCTATTATTTTTTCCGCTGTTGCAGTTTACCGCAATATTTGCCGCAACTAAATTGCCCTTAGCGCCGCAGCAAATCAAACTTGTCTATACCCCAAGCGATTAATTTTTCAAGAGCTCAGAACTTTTAGAAGTGCTTGGAAAGAATAGAAGAAGAAGAAGAAGAAGAAGAAGAAGAGGAGGAAGAAGAAGAAGAAAAATGGGGAGGAGGAGTAGAGGAAGAAGACGAAAAGGAAGAAGGAAAAGAACAGGAGATGGAGGAAGAGCAAAAGAAAAAGCTGACAAAAAAGTAATAAAAAAATAATGATAATAATAAAATGCAATAAACTTTTTGATATTGACATTGGGTTTTATGTGCGCATTATTAATATTACTATTTACCCATCAAATAAACGACCTTGTTTAGACTGCTGGGGTGAAGGGACTTTTCAGTCCTATTCCGGCAGTATAATCAGGTACATTCTTTTCTATTATTTTTTCCGCTGTTGCAGTTTACCGCAATTTTTGCCGCAAATAAATTGCCCTTAACGCCGCAGCAAATCAAACTTGTCTATACCCCAAGCGATTAATTTTTCAAGAGCTCAGAACTTTTAGAAGTGCTTGGAAAGAATAGAAGAAGAAGAAGAAAAATGGGGAGGAGGAGTAGAGGAAGAAGACGAAAAGGAAGAAGAAGAAGAAGAAGAAGAAGGAAAAGAACAAGAAGAAAAAGAGAGAGCAGGAGATGGAGGAGGAGCAAAAGAAAAAGCTGACAAAAAAGTAATAAAAAAATAATGATAATAATAAAATGCAATAAACTTTTTGATATTGACATTGGGTTTTCACTTCTACTCTTTCTTCTTCTCCTCCTTCATTTTCGTCTTTGTCTTCTTCTTCTTCTTCTTCTTCTTCTTCTTCTCCTCTTTTTCTTCTTCTTCATCTTCTTCTCCTCCTCCTCCTCCTTCTTTCCTTTTTTGTTTGTCTTCCTCTTCCTCCTCTTTACCTTTCTCTCCTTACATTTCGGCCTCTCTTTCTCCTTCTTTTTCCGTTCTTGTGTCAAAGGTCCAATATGTATCTTGGAATTCTTGGAAATAAAAATAAAATATCTTTACTATCTCGAGGGTCAATGTAATGGAAAATAGAGTTGTTACAAACCTAATGGAAAGATAAATAGAGATAGAGAGAGAGGAGAGAGAGAAAGAGAGAGAAAGAGGGAGCGGGAGGGAGAGATTTATATCAAATACCTTCAGGCTGATTTTTTTCTCTATTTCTCTCTCTCTCTCTCTATTTCTCTCTCTCTCTCTCTCTCTCTCTCTCTCTCTCTCTTTTTTCTTCTCATACCCTTTTTCGGTGTAATCTACCCCTCATCTTTTAATCTCCCTCTCTCTGTCCTTATCCATTTTATCTCTCTCTCTCTCTCCTTCTCTCTCTCTCTCTTTCTATCGCATACCCTTTTATTCCCTTTCTCGGAAAAACATCTATTCTCTCTCTCACTCCCTCCATTTACTGTCTATCCCTATATATGTATCTGATACTCTTTTGCGATGCAATCTCTTTCTCTCTCTCTCTGTCCTCTCCCACTCATCTCATATTATTTCTCTCTCTCTCTCCTTCCGTCTGCTTTCACGCTCTCTCTCACACCCACTTGCTTCTCCCTCTCCCTCTCTTTCTCGTTCTTGTTTTAATGGCTTATTGATTCCCAGTTTTACGAAAGTTTGTACAAAATAATGTTTCATTGTTTCATACCATTTTCCGTGTAAATTACCTATCTCTCTTTCTCTTTCTCCCTTCATATCTCTCCTACTCTCTCTCTCTCACTTCCTTTCTCTCCTACTCTCTCTCTCTTTCCTCTCTCTCTCTCACTATCTCTCTCTCACTTCCTTCCACTGTGTATCTATATGCTCTTATCGCCATCTCTAACACCAGAAAATATCAAAACACTCATCGTGCAACATTGGTTAATGCCAGACCTGGGTTGTTCAGAGTGTCTGAGAGACCGCGGTCGGTCATACGCTAGACGGAGCGTGAGTGACTGGAAAACATTCACACCTAGGTCTGAGAGACCTTCACGCTCAGACGATTTGAGCGTAAGAGGCGGGCACCACGACTTAACGGAAGCCAGGGGTGTGATGGTTTCCAGCCTATGATGAGAGAGAGAGAGAAGGAGAAGAGAAGGAAAAAAATTCCAAGGGAAAGAGAGAGAGAGATACAATTTTAAAAATAATAGAAATCTATCTACCTACCTATGTAGAGAGAGAGAGAGAGAGAGAGAGAGAGAGAGAGAGAGAGAGAGAGAGAGAGACTAAAGTATACATAAAGAGGAGTGGAAGAGAGAGTGAGAGAGAGAGAGAGAAAGAAACAGGAGAAAAACAAAGTAGAAAGAGAGAGAAAGAGGAAGAGAGCTTAAAAAAATGGAGTGTACTTATGTAGAGGGAGAAAATAAGCTGGAAAGAGATGGAGATATAGAGAGTAGAGAGAGAGAGAGAGAGAGAGAGGGAAAGAGTTTAAAAACAATGTACCTATGTACCTGTACGTAGGAGGAAAAAAAATGAGAGAAAGAGAGGGCATTATAAGTAAAAAAAAAGGGAGAGAGACAGAGAGAAAAGAGGTAAAAAATAAAGTAGAGGGAAAGAAGGAGAAAGAGAGGTAAAAATAAAGGAGAGAGGTAGAGACAGAAAGAGAGATAAAAAATAAAATACAGAGAGAGAGAGAAAGAGGGGGAGAGAGAGAGGGAGAGAGAGAGAGGGAGAGAGAGAGAGGGAGAGAGAGAGAGAGAGAGGGAAAGAGGAAGAGAGCTTTAAAAAAATGGAGTGTAATTATGTAGAGGGAGAAAATAAGCTAGAAAGAGATGGAGATATAGAGAGTAGAGAGAGAGAGAGGGAAAGAGTTTAAAAACAATGTACCTGTACGTAGGAGGAAAAAAATGAGAAAAAGAGAGGGCAATATAAGTAAAAAAAAAGGGAGAGAGAGAGAGAGAGAGAGAGAGAGAGAGAAAAGAGGTGAAAAATAAAGTAGAGGGAAAGAAGGAGAAAGAGAGATAAAAAATAAAATACAGAGAGAGAGAGAGAAAGAGGGAGAGAGAGAGAGAGGGAGAGAGAGAGAGGAAGGGGTGAAGAGATGAAGTCGAGGGAAAAAATAACTTAAGGGGAAGAATTAAACAGGGATATTTTTCGCAGAACAAAAGATCCCGTCTATACATTTATTTATGTTTCAGGAAGAATATACAATAGATACCTAGATCATTTAAACACCCGTTTCTAAACTTTCTATTCAGAGTGATCAATTGAGACCTTGCGGGAATCAAGATAAACTGAATATTAAACAAATTAGGTAGGTACATAGGTACTGATTTTCTTTAATCAGAGACCTTGCGGGAATCAAACCCTAGGTCGAGGGGTAACTTTTGTCGTTAAGACAATCTATAGTTTTTACCTTCCTTATCCTATAGGAAGGAAAGTAATGTAATCGGGTCAAAATTTCGACGGTCAGTTTTTAGTGTCAAAACACGTTTTGAGGTCCCTAGAGCCTAAATCCAAAGTTTCAGCCATTGGTCCGTGTGTGATTTTTAGTGCCAAAACACGTTTTGAGGTCCCTAGAGCCTAAATCCAAAGTTTCAGCCATTGGTCCGTGTGTGTGTCTGTCTGTCTGTGTGTAAACAAAATATCTCGAGAACGGTAAGAGCTAGAGACTTGAAATTAGGTATGTAGATGTCAAATGTGACAAGGGTGCAATTCAAAAGTTTGGTTGAGATAGGTGCTGCGGTTGGCGGTATATTGACCGCTTTTTGGCGGTTTTTGACTTCATTTCTAGCCCGTCCTTCCTTTATTATTACGATAGTAATAAAAAAAGGTATAAGGGACGGACTATTGTATTCGCTTCGGTGTC
>NW_007380678.1:5584-12437 GCF_000475195.1 Diaphorina citri
TTTTTTTGGCTTTATGGTTCTCTGGACAAAATTTGCACCACTACTTTCGTGTTCCTGGTAAAAAGTCCTTTGATTTGATATGTAGGTCGACCAGGTTCGGATAAGTCCTTCTATGGGGACAGACCGACAGACAGACGACACCGAAGCGAATACAATAGCCCGTCCCTTATACCTTTTTTTAATACTATCGTAATAATAAAGGAAGGACGGGCTAAAAATGAATATATATGTGTGTGTGTGTGTGTGTGTGTGTGTGTGTGTGTGTTTGTTCGAACTTTATGCCTGGCCAAACCGCTCATCCGATTGCTATGAAACTTTGTCAACTTATCGCTTGCACTCCCGTGAAGGTTATAGGCTGTTTTCCGGTTCGTTTTTGTTAAGCTACGCCGAGCAAGACCACTAAATGGGTGAGTGACATGAACGGCCATGCCTTAAGGACTTACTAGCAGAAATTCAAAGCGAAGCGACGGGTTTCGGCTATTTCTAGATAAAAGCATACCCTAACCACTCCTTTCTCTCTCTCTCTCTCTCCCTTTTCCCTTTCTATTACACATGTTTTTTTTTCTCTCTCTCTCCTTTGACTTTTCACTTCTGCCTTTCTCTCTCTCTCCCTCTCTTACATTTTTTAATATCAAAATTCTCTAAAATATTAAACAAATTAGGTAGGTACATAGGTACTGATTTTCTTTAATCACGATCGAGTAAACTACGGGCTAAAAAATTCCCGGAGGGACGGGCCCAGCTTGTTCCCTCTGTATTTCCTTCCCCTATCCTTTTTTTGCTTCTCATTTTTCTCAAATTTTCCTCAGTATGTTTTACACACATCCTGTAGTGTTCATTGAACCATTGGAACACCCGGTATATTTTGTAAGTTTGATACATGGATCCCTAGTGGCGTATTGAAATTCTGTGAACTAGAAAATTATTAACATGGAACCTTCTCTCTCTCTCTCTCTCTTCCTCCCTCTCTCTCTCTCTCTTCCTCCCTCTGTCTCTCTCCCTCCTCCCTTTCTGTCCCTATCCATCCCATGCTTTTTTTGGATGTACCTCTCTTCTCTCTCTCTCTCCTTTTAATCTTCCTTTCTCTTCCTCTTTGCTCCTCTCCCTCTTTCTCCTAACCTCTCTCTTCCTCTCTCTTTCTCCTTCTCTCTCTTCCTCTCTTTACTTCCTATCCCTTTTCAGGCCTTCTCTTCTTTCTCTCTCTCTCTCTCTTTTTGGATGTACCTTTCTTCCCTTCTCTCTTTCTCTGTCCTAATTTTCTTCCTTTATCTTCTATTTCCTCCCTTTCTTTTCCAATTTTCTTCCTCATCTCTTTTTTTCCATCTCCTTTTTCTTCTAATTCTTCTCCTCCTCTTCCTCCTACTCCTTCTTCGTCCCGAGATCGAAGAGAGAAGGAGAACAGTATAGGAGAAAGCCAGCCGGCCCGAGAACGAACCTTATCTGTTTAGGATAAAGCTTGTCCCGGACGGGAATCGAACCTGCGACCTAGCACTTACAAGGCAGACGAGCTACCAACCAAGCTAACTAGGCTGGCATGGATAATTTAATATTATACAAAGGAACAAAGGTCATATCTTATCAGACTTTTATGCCTCACCTTTTTGGATTTCACAGGGTTTTCATCATCATCATTATTGGTTAACAGTCGAGGGGCTGGTTTGCAGCAGTACGCCATGATTCTCGATCTTCTGCTTTCCTCTTCAGGTCGTAGTATGTTGTCACGTTCATGTCTCTTTGGATTTCACAGGGTTTTCATCATCATTATTGGTAGGGGCTGGTTTGCAGTCGAGGGACTGGTTTGCAGCAGTACGCCATGATTCTCGATCTTCTGCTTTCCTCTTCAGGTCGTAGTATGTTGTCACGTTCATGTCTCTCATGATCCTTAATCTCCCTCTCTCTGTCCTTATCCATTTTATCTCTCTCTCTCTCTTTCTATCGCATACCCTTTTATTCCCTTTCTCGGAAAACCATCTATTCCCTCTCTCACTCCCTCCATTTACTGTCTATCCCTATATATTGTATCTGATACTCTTTTGCGATGCAATCTCTCTCTCTCTCTCTCTCTCTCTCTCTCTCTCTCTCTGTCCTCTCCCACTCATCTCATATTATTTCTCTCTCTCTCTCCTTCCGTCTGCTTTCACGCTCTCTCTCACACCCACTTGTTTCTCCCTCTCCCTCTCTCTCTCTCGTTCTTGTTTTAATGGCTTATTGATTCCCAGTTTTACGAAAGTTTGTACAAAATAATGTTTCATTTGCCTTCTATCATCCCCTCTATTACTCCCGCCGTGTCTTAGTAAGTGTCCTATCAATGTTGCTCTTCTTTTCTTTAATTGTTTCCTCAAAATTCTTCCTTCTCCAGCTCTTCTGACTGTCTGTTCTAAGCTAACAGTTTAATTCTGAAAACAGTGAAAACCTGATTTCTCAGATCTTCAGTGTCTATCTCTCTGTCTCATTAGTTCTAGAAACACGACAACTTTCCAGGTTTTGTGTGTGTGTTCCAAATTATCATTACCTATTCGAGTTTAGACCTCTTACAGACTTTAGACTAGACCCTCTAACGAATTATTCGGGATAAATGATAATAAAATTGATAATGTAAAGGGACTTTTTAGTCTTATTCGAGCAGGATAAACAAGGTATATATTCTATTTTATCTCATTAGTTCTATGTAGAAATACGACAACTTTCCAGTTTTGTGTAGTGGCCTTTCAATTGTATTATTGCCTTCTATCATCCCCTCTATTACTCTCGCCGGTAGAGTTCCGTGTCCTATCAATGTTGCTCTTCTTTTCTCTTCTGAGCTCTTCTGACTGTCTGTTCTAAGCTGACAGTTTAATTCTGGAAACAGTGAAAACCTGATTTCTCAGATCTTCAATGTCTATCTATCTCTCTGTCTCATTAGTTCTAGGAACACGACAACTTTCCAGGTTTTGTGTGTGTGTTCCAAATTATCATTACCTATTCGAGTTTAGACCTCTAACAGACTTTAGACTAGACCCTCTAACGAATTATTCGGGATAAATGATAATTGATAATGTAAAGGGACTTTTTGTCTTATTCGAGCAGGATAAACAAGGTATATATTCTATTTTATCTCATTAGTTCTATGTAGAAATACGACAACTTTCCAGTTTTGTGTTTAAAAAAAGACATTTAAGTTAAGATTGACATAAGACATTTAGGTCCAACAAACAACAACAAAATTATCATTACCTATTCGAGTTTAGACCTCTAACAGACTTTAGACTAGACCCTATAACGAATTATTCGGGATAAACGATAATTGATAATGTAAAGGGACTATTTAGTCTTCTTCCCCTTTTTAGTCTCAGTCCTATCCCAGCAGGATAAACAAGGTATATTCTATTCTATTCTATTATTCGAGCAGGATAAACAAGGTATATTCTATTTTATCTCATTAGTTCTATGTAGAAATACGACAACTTTCCAGTTTTGTGTGTGTTCCAAATTATCATTACCTATTCGAGTTTACTCTGACGCCACGTGGTCGGAGCTGTGCGCATGCGTCGACCACTTGAATTTTCTCTCAATTTCTCTCCCTTTTCTCCGTTGAGAAACGAAACAAAACGTTGCAAGTCGGAACGAGAAAACGGTTGTGAGGAAAACGTCAAGGGAGGTTTTTTTTTCTTGTTTTTTTATAACATGAGCTGAATTGGTCCAGAAATATAGGTAAATAAATAGGGGTACTTTAAGTTACGAGTACCTATAGGTGGTTACGTAAACTATTCTAAAAAAATCTTTACCCCCCAAATGAAGGTTTATTTAAGCCAGCCTAGTTAGCTTGGAGGGAGCGCGTCTGCCTTGTAAGCGCTAGGTCGTGGGTTTTATCTGCCGGAGCGAGACAACGGTTGTGAGGAAAACGTCAAGGGAGGTTTTTTTTTTTTTGTTTTTTATAACATGAGCTGAATTGGTCCAGAAAGATAGGTAAATAAATAGGGGTATTTTAAGTTACGAGTACCTATGGGTGGTTACGTAAACTGTTCTAAAAAATTCTTCACCCCCCAAATGAAGGTTTATTTAAGCCAGCCTAGTTAGCTTGGAGGGAGCGCGTCTGCCTTGTAAGCGCTAGGTCGTGGGTTTTATCCTACACAGACAAGGTTCGTTCTCAGAACGGCTGGCTTTATCTTATCTTGTCTTCCTTCTCTTATCGCTTTCAGAACGATAAGACCTTAGCAGTTACAGTTCCCTCTATCAAACTTTACATATTACATTTTCTAGACTCAAAAGTTACGGTACTTTTGGCGTCCAAGATTATTACACTAGGTTTTTGGGAGAGAATTTTCCCCCAGTCTCCTTCTTTCCCTCGTCGTCCCCTCTCTTTCTTTCCTCCTATCTTTTTTCTTCCCCTCTCCTCCCCTCTTTCTTTCTATCTTCTTCTCCCTCGCCCCCAAATAGTATTATATTTCATTTTCCTCACTCTACGTTAGACTTCTAGATTGATTACCTACAACTTGAAATGAAAATGCTTCCCCTTTTCATTTTCTTCTTTTCTTTCTTCTTTCCTTCCTTCTTTCCTTCTACTAGTATACATTTTCTTCTGTCTTTCCATTTTCTTCTTTCTTTTTTCATAGAAGGAAAACTATTTTGTCTACAACTGTGATATGATGGAGTATTCTATCATTATCATTATATCCCCCCCTGATCCCTTTTATAATACTACCCATTACAGTGACCTTGTTTGGACTCGGGGAATTTCATGGCATTTTTGTCTACAACTGTTATGTGGGGCATTCCATCATAATCATTATAATTATCCTGCTATTCCTTTTATATTACTCTACCTCTTGTTTGTACCGAAGAGTGGGTTGAGTTGAGCTATACCCATTGGTTGAACTGATCCCAAAGTAAAAATATGGTGTGAACATCACACCATATTTTTAATGGGGGCGAACATGTAGGTATTTTAAGAGGAGATCTTGACCCATTTATGACAGTAGAAAATCCTAAAAATGCAATTTAAAACTAAAAAGTCTTGAAAAAAAATAACCGCTGCGAGAGGTGTCACCATGCTTTGCACATTGCATACTCAAAATAGTTTCACGGCTTTCATACAAATCAAAACCCTTCAAAAGTTCAGGGTCATGGTTATGTAGAGGGTTCCCAGTTCGATGCCCAGCATTGACAGAAATTTGAGTCTAGAGAGAAAGAGTGGGAGAGAGAAAGAGTGAGAGAGAGAAAGTGTAGGAGAGAAAGAGTGAGAGAGAAAGAGTGAGAGAGAAAGAGTGGGAGAGAGAAAGAGTGGGAGAGAGAAAGAGAGAGAGAGAAAGAGTGGGAGAGAGAAAGAGTGGGAGAGAGAGAAAGAGTGAGAGAGAAAGAGTGGGAGAGAGAAAGAGAGTGCTGATAAGTGTTGTAGCATTGATTTTTGCTTATGCTAATTTCGTATTTCCTTCTTATAATATACGTTTCTCTCTCACTCTTTCCCTCCCTCTCTCCCTCTTTCTTTCTCTCCCTGTCTCTTTCCCTTTCTAACTTTATTCGCTTTTCCTATCTCTCTCCTTCCCATATTTCTTTTTCATTCAGTTTAACCTTTTTCTTCTAATATGTGTCGTTTCTCTCTCTCTCTCTCCCTCCTTCTACCACTCTCCCTATCTCTCTCTCTCCCTCCTTCTATCACTCTCCCTATCTCTCTCTCCTTCTACCACTCTCCCTCCCTCTCTCTCTCCCTCCCTCTACCACTCTCCCTATCTCTCTCTCTCTCTCTCTCTCTCTCTCTCTTCCTCTTCTCTTTCCATCTCTCTTACTTTAGACAGGCATAGTGTAACAAAAAGGGGGAATTTGGAATGAATAGATGTTTTCCGTGTAAATTACCTATCTCTCTTTCTCTTTCTCCCTTCATATCTCTCCTACTCTCTCTCTCTTTCCTCTCTCTCACTATCTTTCTCCCTTCCTTCTTCTCTGTATCTATATGCTCTTATCGCCATCTTTAACACCAGAAAATATCAAAACACTCATTTTGCAACATTGGTTAATGCCAGACCTGGGTTGTTCAGAGTGTCTGCCAGACCGCGGTCGGTCAGACACTAGACGGTTTTGAGCGTGAGTGACTGGAAAACATTCACACCTAGGTCTGAGAGACCTTCACGCTCAGACGTAAGAGGCGGGCACCACGACTTAACGGAAGCCAGGGGTGTGATGGTTTCCAGCCATTTTTTTTTTTTTTAAAGATGAGTGTTCCACCGCCGTTTTTATTTCGTAGCAATGGAATAACTGCTACATTAGACGCTTTTGGCCTGTGTCGTAGCATGCCCATCCCGTAGTATGCCTCTCATCAGATGGGCGAGAAGAGACACAATACTTCCCATTTAGGTGCTGGGTCAACACGAGAACACCAGAAACTAACCCGTTTAAATATTTGCAATCGAAAAACGAGTACAAATTTTTGTCGAACCAACCGTGCCCCCGTTACCACTGAACCAATGTGGAACATACACGGTGTTCATAAAGTCCCAGGTCACCCTTTTAACTTTTTTACTATTCACCCTGGGCAGTTAAAATTTTGCACTCAGCCCTCGATTGTGATAAAGAATTTTGGGAGGTACTCAAAATTTTAGAGGGCCCCCCCAGGGGGGTCAACTTTAAAATCTCAAATGAGAACTCCCTATTTGTGGCACATCATAATATCATCTGGTACTTAAAAAACGTAGTACACTAGTGCAAGTTTGAGCTTGATCCGTCAACCAGGGCCGGAGTTATGCCCTATTAAATTTTCCATTTTTCGATGTTGAAGAACACCAATTTTTGCTGGGTCGCAAAAAAAAAAAAAAAAAAAAAAAAAAAAAAAAAAAAAAAAAAAAAAAAAAAAAAAAAAAAAAGGGGGGGGGGGGGGTGTTCC
>NW_007380678.1:12600-20674 GCF_000475195.1 Diaphorina citri
CCTTCTCTCTCTCTCTCTCTCTCTCTCTCTCTCTCTCTCTTCCTCCCTCTGTCTCTCTCCCTCCTCTCTTTCTGTCCCTATCCACCCCATACTTTTTTTGGATGTACCTCTCTTCTCTCTCTCCTTTTAATCTTCCTTTCTATTCCTCTTTGCTCCTCTCCCTCTTTCTCCTAATCTCTCTCTCTCTCTCTCTCTCTTCCTTTCTCTTTCTCCTTCTCTCTCTTCCTCTGTCTCCCTCATTTTACTTCCTATCCCTTTTCAGGCCTTCTCTTCTTTCTCTCTCTCTCTCTCTTTTTGGATGTACCTTTCTTCCCTTCTCTCTTTCTCTCTCTAGGTTATCCTATACCCTTTTTCGGTGTAATCTACCCCTCATCTTTTAATCTCCCTCTCTCTGTCCTTATCCATTTTATCTCTCTCTCTCCCTCTCTCTCTCTTTCTATCGCATACCCTTTTATTCCCTTTCTCGGAAAACCATCTATTCCCTCTCTCACTCCCTCCATTTACTGTCTATCCCTATATATTGTATCTGATACTCTTTTGCGATGCAATCTCTCTCTCTCTCTCTCTCTCTCTCTCTCTCTCTCTCTGTCCTCTCCCACTCATCTCATATTATTTCTCTCTCTCTCTCTCCTTCCGTCTGCTTTCACGCTCTCTCTCACACCCGCTTGTTTCTCCCTCTCCCTCTCTCTCTGTCTGTCTCTCTCTCTCCCTCTCCCTCTCTCTCTCTCGTTCTTGTTTTAATGGCTTATTGATTCCCAGTTTTACGAAAGTTTGTACAAAATAATGTTTCATTGTTTCATACCATTTTCCGTGTAAATTACCTATCTCTCTTTCTCCCTTGATATCTCTCCTACTCTCTCTCTCTCTCTCTCTCTCACTTCCTTCCACTGTGTATCTATATGCTCTTATCGCCATCTTTAACACCAGAAAATATCAAAACACTCATTTTGCGCAACATTGGTTAATGCTAGACCTGGGTTGTTCAGTGTCTGACAGACCGCCAGACCTGGGTTGTTCAGAGTGTCTGACAGACCGCGGTCGGTCAGACACTAGACGGTTTTAGTGTGAGTGACTGGAAAACATTCACACCTAGGTCTGTCAGACTGTCTGAGAGACCTTCACGCTCAGACGATTTGAGCGTAAGAGGCGGGCCGACTTTTTACTTTTTGTTCGTTGTACCTATTAAACTGTATATTGCTGAATAGGTCTTTTGTGTGTTTTTTACTTACCTTTTTTATAGCCACTTTTTCTACGGAACGTAAGTAAATGGCAAACGAATAACCAGATCGAATAACCATCAAATAATCACCGAAATTAAAATTATATCATTCGTTGTTTATTTCCTTCTCGAATTGAGAACAGACCGGATTTATAAATCGCCAAACCAGTTTCTTAACGCGGTTTTTGTGCGAATCAACCGATTTTAATTGTGAAATAATCATTTGCCCCCAAATCTAACTGGTTTTCATCTCAAATCAAGCGGTTTTCCTTTCAACAAGACCGTTTTCCGTGTCAAAAGTAATTCTCTTTTGTTCAAAGTAGAGCGATTCAACCTTCAACCAAACGGTTTTCCGTATTGAAATCAGTTCCCTTTTCCTCGAAGTAAAGCGGTTCCTATTCTCCCCCGAATCAAGCATCCTTCCCGCGTCAACTAGTCGGCCTTCCCTCCGCGCCTCCATCCGCCAATCCCTCTCTCCCCGTCCGCAATGCTGTTCCTCCTCGAATACTATGCGGTTTGACCAAAAGTTTCAACATAACATTGCCTTCTTGTTCCTGTCACTATGATCTCCTACTTTGAGAACATGTTGTGGATAAAAACACATACCATACCTCGGCTGAGATTATTCGCCCTCCTGATTACCATGCGTCTTAACTACTCCACCACCGTAGGAGTTGGTCTGGAAAACAAGATAATAATCCAGCCCAGTCAGCTCCGATGTTAGTGCATCATCCTAATAAGCCCTGGGTCGCGTCTGTGATTCCCAACCGGGGCGGATTGTATCCTAAATAGATGAGGTTCGTCCTCGGAACGGCTGGCTTTCTCCTATCCTGTCTTCCTTCTCTCTTCGATTTCAGGATTATAAGATCTAGTAGTTACTGTTCCCTCTATCAAACCTCTAAAGAAGAAGAAGAAGAAAAAAAAAATGGATTTCACAGGGCTTTCATCGTTATCATCATTGGTTAACAGCCGAGGGGCTGGTTTGCAGCAGTACGCCATGATTCTCGATCTTCTGCTTTCCTCTTCAGGTCGTAGTATGTCTCCCTCCTCTCTTTCTGTCCCTATCCATCCCATGCTTTTTTTGGATGCACCTCTCTTCTCTCTCTCTCTCTCTCCTTTTAATCTTCCTCTCTCTTCCTCTTTCTCTTTGCTCCTCTCCCTCTTTCTCTTAACCTCTCTCTCTCTCTTCCTTTCTCTTTCAGGCCTTCTCTTCTTCCTCTCTCTCTCTTTTTGGATGTACCTTTCTTCCCTTCTCTCTTTCTCTCTCTAGGTTATCCTATACCCTTTTTCGGTGTAATCTACCCCTCATCTTTTAATCTCCCTCTCTCTGTCCTTATCCATTTTATCTCTCTCTCTCTCTCCTTCTCTCTCTCTCTCTTTCTATCGCATACCCTTTTATTCCCTTTCTCGGAAAAACATCTATTCTCTCTCTCACTCCCTCCATTTACTGTCTATCCCTATATATGTATCTGATACTCTTTTGCGATGCAATCTCTTTCTCTCTCTCTCTCTGTCCTCTCCCACTCATCTCATATTATTTCTCTCTCTCTCCTTCCGTCTGCTTTCACGCTCTCTCTCACACCCACTTGCTTCTCCCTCTCCCTCTCTTTCTCGTTCTTGTTTTAATGGCTTATTGATTCCCAGTTTTACGAAAGTTTGTACAAAATAATGTTTCATTGTTTCATACCGTTTTCCGTGTGCCTTCTATCATCCCCTCTATTACTCTCGCCGTGTCTTAGTAAGTGTCCTATCAATGTTGCTCTTCTTTTCTTTAATTGTTTCCTCAAAATTCTTCTTTCTCCAGCTCTTCTGACTGTCTGTTCTAAGCTGACAGTTTAATTCTGAAAACAGTGAAAACCTGATTTCTCAGATCTTCAATGTCCATTTCTCTGTCTCATTAGTTCTAGAAACACGACAACTTTCAACTTTCCAGGTTTTGTGTGTGTGTTCCAAATTAGAATAGAATAGAATAGAATAGAATATACCTTGTTTATACTATCAGCATAGGACTGAAAAGTCCCTTTACTCTCGCAGTCTAAACAAGGTCTTATATATTTGATTGGTAATGACATTACATTTTATGGAACAATAATTACCTAAGACCTGTTTAAATTTTAAAAAAAGACATTTAAGTTAAGATTGACATAAGACATTTAGGTCCAACAAACAACAACAAAATTATCATTACCTATTCGAGTTTAGACCTCTAACAGACTTTAGACTAGACCCTATAACGAATTATTCGGGATAAACGATAATTGATAATGTAAAGGGACTATTTAGTCTTCTTCCCCTTTTTAGTCTCAGTCCTATCCCAGCAGGATAAACAAGGTATATTCTATTCTATTCTATTATTCGAGCAGGATAAACAAGGTATATTCTATTTTATCTCATTAGTTCTATGTAGAAATACGACAACTTAACACGACAACTTTCCAGGTTTTGTGTGTGTGTTCCAAATTATCATTACCTATTCGAGTTTAGACCTCTTACAGACTTTAGACTAGACCCTCTAACGAATTATTCGGGATAAATGATAATAAAATTGATAATGTAAAGGGACTTTTTAGTCTTATTCGAGCAGGATAAACAAGGTATATATTCTATTTTATCTCATTAGTTCTATGTAGAAATACGACAACTTTCCAGTTTTGTGTGTGTTCCAAATTATCATTACCTATTCGAGTTTACTCTGACGCCACGTGGTCGGAGCTGTGCGCATGCGTCGACCACTTGAATTTTCTCTCAATTTCTCTCCCTTTTCTCCGTTGAGAAACGAAACAAAACGTTGCATGTCGGAACGAGAAAACGGTTGTGAGGAAAACGTCAAGGGAGGTTTTTTTTTTGTTTTTTATAACATAACAATCACAATAAAATAAAATTGAATTGAATTGAACATGAGCTGAGTTGGTCCAGAAAGATAGGTAAATAAATAGGGGTATTTTAAGTTACGAGTACCTATGGGTGGTTACGTAAACTGTTCTAAAAAATTCTTCACCCCCCAAATGAAGGTTTATTTAAGCCAGCCTAGTTAGCTTGGAGGGAGCGCGTCTGCCTTGTAAGCGCTAGGTCGTGGGTTTTATCCTACACAGACAAGGTTCGTTCTCAGAACGGCTGGCTTTATCTTATCTTGTCTTCCTTCTCTTATCGCTTTCAGAACGATAAGACCTTAGCAGTTACAGTTCCCTCTATCAAACTTTACATATTACATTTTCTAGACTCAAGAGTTACGGTACTTTTGGCGTCCAAGATTATTACACTAGGTTTTTGGGAGAGAATTTTTCCCCAGTCTCCTTCTTTCCATCCTCCTCCTCTTCTTCCCCTCTCTTCCTCTCCTCTCCTCCCCTCTTTCTTTCTATCTATCTTCTTCTCCTTCGCCCCCAAATAGTATTATATTTCATTTTCCTCACTCTACGTTAGACTTCTAGATTGATTACCTACAACTTGAAATGAAAATGCTTCCCCTTTTCATTTTCTTTTCTTCTTTCCTTCTACTAGTATTCATTTTCTTCTTTCTTTCCATTTTCTTCTTTATTTTTTCATAGAAGGAAAACTATTTTGTCTACAACTGTGATATGATGGAGTATTCTATCATTATTATCATTATATCCCCCCTGATCCCTTTTATAATACTACCCATTACAGTGACCTTGTTTAGACTCGGGGAATTTCATGGCATTTTTGTCTACAACTGTTATGTGGGGCGTTCCATCATAATCATTATAATTATCCTGCTATTTCTTTTATTTTACTCTTCTTCTTGTTTGTACCGCAGAGTGGGTTGAGTTGAGCTCTACCTTTTGGTTGAACTGATCCCAAAGTAAAAATATGGTGTGAACATCACACCATATTTTTAATGGGGGGTGAACATGTAGGTATTGAGGGCATCTTGACCCATTTATGACAGTAGAAAATCCTAAAAATGCAATTTAAAACTAAACAGTCTTGAAATAAATGGCCGCTGCGAGAGGTGTCACCATGCTTTGCACATTGCATACTCAAAATAGTTTCACGGCTTTCATACAAATCAAAACCCTTTCAAAGTTTCAACATAACATTGCCTTCTTGTTCCTGTCACTATGATATCCTACTTTGAGAACATGTTGTGGATAAAAACACATACCATACCTCGGCTGAGATTATTCGCCCTCCTGATTACCATCTGTCTTCTCCACCACCGTAGGAGTTGGTCTCGAAAACAAGATAATAATCCAGCCCAGTCAGCTTCGACGTTAGTGTGTCATCCTAATAAGCCCTAGGTCGCGTCTTCGATTCCCAACCGGGGCGGATTGTATCCTAAATAGATGAGGTTCGTCCTCGGAACGGCTGGCTTTCTCCTATCCTGTCTACCTTCTCTCTTCGATTTCAGGATTATAAGATCTAGTAGTTACTGTTCCCTCTATCAAACCTCTAAAGAAGAAGAAGAAGAAAAAAAAAACTTATCCATACAGGTCCTATAGGGAAAAGGGGAAACTACATTAATAGGTACAGGGAAATGAAATAGTATTGGAATCGGTCCATATTTCCTTCTTTCCTTGCTTCATGCTATTGACAGACTTCTCTCTCTCCCTCTCCCTTGCTCTCTCTCTTACAGAGCCTCCCTCTCTCTCTCTCTCTCTTACAGAGCCTCCCTCTCTCTCTCTCTTACAGAGCCTCCCTCTCTCTTTCTCTCTCTTACAGAGCCTCCCTCTCTCTCTCTCTCTCTCTCTCTCTCTCTCTCTCTCTCTGCATTGTCTCGTATGTATTGAACGGCAAGGCTCTTCAGTTTTTATGAAGAGAAAAGTGTTTCCAATGAAAACTGGGAGATCCCTCTCTCTCTTTCTCTCTCTGTCCTCTCTCTCTCTCTCATGCATTGTCTCGTATGTATTGAACGGCAAGGCTCTTCAGTTTTTATGAAGAGAAAAGTGTTTCCAATGAAAACTGGGAGAGAGAGAGAGAGAAGGAGTAAGACAATGCACAAGAGAGAGAGAGAAGTAAGACAGTAAGACAATGCATTCGAGTGAGAGGGAAGGAGAGACTGATAATGAAAGAGAGAGAGAGAGAATAAGGGAAGGAGAGAGGGAGAGAGAGAGAGAGAAGCAAGACAATGCATTGGAGAGAGAGAGAGGGAGAAGGAGGCTCTGTAAAGAGAGAGGGAGAGAGTGCCTGTGAGAAGGAAGAGAGAGAGAGAAGGAGTAAGACAGTAAGACGATGCATTCGAGTGAGAGGGAAGGAGAGACTGACAATGAAGGAGAGAGATAGAATAAGGGAAGGTGAGAGGGAGAGAGAGAGAGAAGCAAGACAATGCATTGGAGAGAGAGAGAGAGAAGGAGGCTCTGTAAAGAGAGAGGGAGAGAGTGCCTGTGAGAAGGAAGAGAAAGAGAGAGAAAGTAAGACAGTACTATGATCTCAAAAGAAAGGTGGGGGGCACGATTGGTCCAGTGGTAACGCGCTTACTTGCCATGCAGAAGGTCCTGGGTTCGAATCCCACCATCAACAAAAAATTGTACCTACTCATTTTTCAATCAAATATTTCAACGGGTTACTTTCTGGTGTTCTTGTGTTGACCCAGCACCTAAATGGGAAGTATTGTGTCTCTTCTCCGAATTCCACCATCAACAAAAATTTGTAATCGTTTTTCGATTGCAAATATTTCAACAGGTTACTTTCTGGTGTTCTTGTGTTGACCCAGCATCTAAATGGGAAGTATTGTGTCTCTTCTCGCTCATCTGATGAGAGGCATACTACGGGATGGGCATGCTATGACACAGGCCACAAGCATCTAATGTAGCAGTTGTTCCATTGCTACGAAATAAGAATGGCGGTAGAACACTCATCTTAAAATAAAAAAAAAAAAAAAAAAAAAACAGGGAAACATGGGGTACTAGCAAACCAGCCTTATAGAAAAAAAAAAAAAAAAAAAAAAAAAAAAAATACAGGGAAACATGGTGTACTAGCAAACCAGCCTTATAGATGTTACCAAATCATGATGATATCCACTTATGTTTATGACTTTATTTCAATTAAAAAAAATCACCAACTCTCACCTATCTGAGCTCTCGGCTTCATCCTCCTGTTCTTCCCCAGCCGCTCTCCTTCTCTGTCTTGCCCTCCGCCTTCCAATTGCATTCATTCCTCCGCCAGGATTATTTCCTCCAGCCCCCGAATGCCCAGCCCCACTTGGACCGTTCCCTGCTAGATTGTTGTACGCAAATCATGATGATATCCACTTATGTTTATGACTTTATTTCAATTAAAAAAAAAATCACCAACTCTCACCTATCTGAGCTCTCAGCTTCATCCTCCTGTTCTTCCCCAGCTGCTCTCCTCCTCTGTCTTGCCCTCCGCCTTCCGATTGCATTCATTCCTCCGCCAGGATTATTTCCTCCAGCCCCCGAATGCCCAGCCCCACTTGGACCGTTCCCTGCTAGATTGTTGTACGAACAACAACTGAGCGGGGGAGTTTTGATGCTGTTGTCCCGGTCTTGTGGACAGTCACAATCGTTTCCCGAATCATTGCCGTCATCTTTGATCTGAGGGGAGATAGAAGAATAAATTTAAAACCTTACTTTGACAGTGGGAGTAAAGGGACTTTTCAGTCTCCTTTTGGCAGTATGAATATAAGCAGGGTATAATCTGTGTAAGTAGGTGGCTAGATTGTCAGTGCATGGAGGGTAAAACACCTGTCAGTTGAACAGGGGTTGTACACTGTCCATGCACAAAAAGCCCACTAGGAGGCTTAGGTGTAGGGGCAAACAGCCTCAAAGAATGGGTTCAGCTTCTGTCATTGGAAACCTTAGCTGTTTAGGTATAAAGTGACATTAAGGTGGTGGTTATACAAGGGTGAAAAATAAACAAAAGAAATCATTTTCTCCC
>NW_007380679.1:0-7384 GCF_000475195.1 Diaphorina citri
AGTGATTGTATCTCAAGTGTTTTGAGATTTAAAACTATCAAGATTTTATGTAGGTACTCGTATGACAATCATCACGCTCTTTGTAAAGTAGATGATTCTTCAATTATCTTTTAGTAGATTTGTGTGGACAACTTTCCAGGTTCAGATACAAATGCAGAGAAAAGTGGCATAATTTTAAGGGTTCATTATAATGATAATAAATGATGAATTTCTATTTGGAAAGTTGGTAAGTTTTGATACGAAAATCGGAAATATATAAAAGGAAAGATAATTAATTGATAATTTCGGACAGTAATTTCATGTATAGGTATTCTATTTTATTCTAATTCAAATGCGCCCATTTCCCTTTTCGACGTTTTCTGATTTTAACTCAAATTTAAAAGGACAGGATTTTCGGCAAAGGACAACAATAGTCCTTGAAAAGCAACACATTGGGAACAAGAAAGAAGGTGCGATATTAGCCACAAACAAAGTGGTCCCTGAAATAAAACCTGTACCTGACCTAACAGGAACAATGGTAAACAGCCACCAGCTAATAGCCTTCAGGGTATTGTTGGTAACCCCGTTAAAATTACCAGGGTTATAAACCCAGGTAAATCTAAAGGAAATTAGCAACCAAGGACCTACAAGACGTGAAGATCCCTTGAGTCCGGATATGCAATGGCCCTGAGGCATTTCAGGATGAATCAGACGATTGAAAAGAAACTGGAAACACTCTTGGATCTGGTTTACGAAATTTTCAAGTGATTGTATCTCAAGTGTTTTGAGATTTAAAACTATCAAGATTTTATGTAGGTACTCGTATGACAATCATCACGCTATTTGTAAAGTAGATGATTCTTCAATTATCTTTCAGTAGACTTGTGTGGACAACTTTCCAGGTTCAGATACAAATGCAGAGAAAAGTGGCATAATTCTAAGGGTTCATTATAATGATGATAAATGATGATTTTCTATTTGGAAAGTTGGTAAGTTTTGATACGAAAATCGGAAATATATAAAAGGAAAGATAATTAATAAGTTGGATCTATAAACTTGTATCAAGATGATCAAGTCCTGTACTATGTATGATAAAATTACAAAAAAATACAATATTAAAGTACTGGTACAGCATTTACATACTACCGTACCTGGACGCACAAGCTGTAGGTATTTTGTGATTCGTTCTAGACCTCCACGACATCTTAGATTCCTTTTCTCTAGCAAATAGGAAACTCCACAAAATCCAACAATGGAGATTCATATTTTCTGAAGAATACGTAAGTCCGATGTTCAGTTATGTATGTACTATGTACTTATTTAGGTGCATGTACATTATTTTGTCCATCAGTGTTTACCATTTCAGGTTTGTCTTTCTTGAAGTTCTGTACAAAGAGAATCTTAGATTCCTTTTCTCTAGTAAATAGGAAACTCCACAAAATCCAACAATGGAGATTCATATTTTCTGAAGAATACGTAAGTCCGATGTTCAGTTATGTATGTACTTATTTAGGTGCATGTACATTATTTTGTCCATCAGTGTTTACCATTTCAGGTTTGTCTTTCTTGAAGTTCTGTACAAAGAGGATTGTCATACTATAGGTGCACTTACAGTGACTCTGAACTTCACTAAAGAAGCATTGACCATCAGATAAAATACTGTCAGCTATCAGCTCAGTTTTTAAACTATTTTGTACTTGCACTCAGCATTAATAATTATTTCAGCATAACGTGTGCGAAAAAAGATGCTTGTGAAAACCGTTCGTTACAAACCCTCCTTTGAAAGAAAAGAAGAAAGAGGCAAACAAACACACGAACTTACCTTTAAAGCGCACGGTGCATTTGATGCGTAGGTACTAAACCTTCAATTCTTTCAACTCTCCTAGTACCTTCCTATACCTAGCGGTTGAAAGTTCTTGATATTTCAAACTTGATCGCCGTTCCATAAGATCAAGTAGGTATTATTTATAGCATAATAGAGATTGTAGATAAATTCTGCTACCTCTATCATCCACTGGCTTACGCCGCCAGTCCATTTCTATTTGAAACCTATACGTTATTATACTTCTACGATTAATCTTATGGGGCACAAGCTGGTCTTCTGAGGCTAAAAATAGTGGAGAGCAAAGAGTATAGAGCTTAGAAGGAATCCTGGATTTACCAGCTGAGTTTGGCTAAAACAGAGTGGAGTGGAGAAAATACTGAAAAAAGCATGTAGAGGGAAGCGCCGACTTCAAGCCGCATGGAGCTGAGACTGCTGAGCGCAAAGAGCATAGAGCTTTTTGCTGAGAGCAAAATAGCAGTTTTTTGCTCTCAGCTCTATGCGGTTTGACGTCGCTTCCCTCTAGGTGCTCTATGCGCTCTCCGCTCCGCTCTGTATTTAGCCTAACTTAGCTGATGGTAAATCTAGAATTGCTCTAAACCCAATACACATTGGAAATATTTGTTTCTCAACAGTTGCTCAAATGTTTCTAATGTTGAGCAACTGGATGAATGGCAAGAAAATTGTGACCTGTTTGGTCGTGACAAATACTATCTTCATTTATTTGACGATCTGACCTCATAATAATAGAACTCTAAGGGTTAGGTCGTTAGGTCGTAGAGGACGCCCCAGGCGTCATGCTGGACTATGGACTAGTAGTTAGTTCACTCAAAGTCCATTATCGTAATACGTTTCTACCTATTTTCAACTATCCTGATGTCTCAGATGAGACTATGTACAAAGAATACTAAGGGTACTTGACCTAGCAGGCAAAAGTACAGACGGCACTAACTTGTTTGTCCAAAGCAGTGGGCAACAACAGACTCCAAAATCCCGGAGGTCCTAACATCGGAACGCTACACAAAGTGCTAGGACTGATTCCGTTTCGACATTGATTTGACGTTCATCATTATTGGTACATTCTCGGAAGCGTCCGGTAAACTAACCGTTACTAACCGATTTCGCCGACAATGTTGCCTACATGCCTACAATTGAACACTACGTCGCTTCCCTCTAGGTGCTCTATGCGCTCTCCGCTCCGCTCTGTATTTAGCCTAACTTAGCTGATGGTAAATCTAGAATTGCTCTAAACCCAATACACATTGGAAATATTTGTTTCTCAACAGTTGCTCAAATGTTTCTAATGTTGAGCAACTGGATGAATGGCAAGAAAATTGTGACCTGTTTGGTCGTGACAAATACTATCTTCATTTATTTGACGATCTGACCTCATAATAATAGAACTCTAAGGGTTAGGTCGTTAGGTCGTAGAGGACGCCCCAGGCGTCATGCTGGACTATGGACTAGTAGTTAGTTCACTCAAAGTCCATTATCGTAATACGTTTCTACCTATTTTCACTCCGTATTTAGCCTAACTTAGCTGGTAAATCTAGAATTGCTCTAAACCTATAATACACATTGGAAATATTTGTTTCTCAACAGTTGCTCAAATGTTTCTAATGTTGAGCAACTGGATGAATGGCAAGAAAATTGTGATCTTCATTTATTTGACGATCTGACCTCATAATAATAGAACTCTAAGGGTTAGGTCGTTGAGGACGCCCCAGGCGTCATGCTGGACTATGGACTAGTAGTTAGTTCACTCAAAGTCCATTATCGTAATACGTTTCTACCTATTTTCAGAAAGCCAGCCGTTCCGAGAATGAACCTCATATGTGTAGGATAAAATCAGCCCCGAGTGGGAATTGAAACCGCAACCTAGCGCTTACAAGGTGGACGCTCTACCCTTTACCCGGGTAATTACTTCTATTGAAATTCATGCTTACTATTCAAGTAATCTAAGTACCTATACTTGTTTTTTTCTCCATATGAAGAAGGATTTAGAAATCAAACCTCTTTAGAAAGAAGTTTGATAGAGGGAATTGTAACTGCTAAGGTTCAGCGTAACTCCTTAAACAAATAACCCACTTTGAGACTTAGATGTAAGGGCAAACAGCCCCAAAAGATGGGTTAAGCTTATACGAATCTACGAACTGCTAAGGTCTTATCATCCCGAAAGCGAGAGGGAGGAGAAAGCCAGCCGTTCCGAGAATGAACCTCATATGTGTAGGATAAAATCAGCCCCGAGTGGGAATTGAAACCGCAACCTAGCGCTTACAAGGTGGACGCTCTACCTTACAAAGAATACTAAGGGTACTTAACCTAGCAGGCAAAAGTACAGAAGGCACTAACTTGTTTGTCCAAAGCAGTGGGCAACAACAGACATGATCATGTTTTCTTATCCGGTGTGGATAGACCCGATTCTAATCCGGTACGCTAAGGACCATAATTCAGGACCCGGTTAAGGTTTGATCATGTTTTCTTATCCGGTGTGGATAGACCCGATTCTAATCCGGTACGCTAAGGACCATAATTCAGGACCCGGTTAAGGTTTCCAAATGAGCGCAAACAACAAACATTGCCAACACTTCGAATGTAACCAGAAACCACCATGTAGGACCTACATTGGTACAGTTGTACACACTAACTAAACTTGTATCAAGATCATCAAGTCCTGTACTATATATGCTAAAATTACAAAAACTACAATATTAAAGTACTGGTACAGCATTTACATACTACCGTACCTGGACGCACAAGCTGTAGGTATTTTGTGATTCGTTCTAGACCTCGCTAAATACCTATCTACAACATACCTGGGTATATAATAGTAACCAAAGAGGTTGAGCTTTTATTAAAGACCAAGAGCTTTAGAAACAGAAGCACAATGTCATTTTATTATGGTACTCCAGAAGAATTCAATGATATTGTCATTCTATTGAAATGGAAACTATTGAAACCACCAAACTTGAATCTCCAGAAAGTAAGATCATTCCTCGGGGAAGTCACCTTACACACTAACCCTGTATGTATCCCATTTGACCATGAGATGGTCACTGATAAGCTGAATAAATATCTAGGAGAATTGCTGAAGGCACCTTGCTGTCTGGGCAACCACAGTGTAGATTTTCGAGAGTTTGGGACAGAAATTCCGGACAAGTTCAATCCATCCTTTTTGGCAACATTTTGAAAGTGCTTTCCCAACATATAGTTCATGACTTAGATAGCTATCTAAGAAAAGAGTAGCCAGATGATACTTGGATCGCTAATTTGCATAGGTAACTAAATGATTCAATATCTAAGAAAAGAGTAGCCAGATGATACTTGGATCGCTAATTTGCATAGGTAACTAAATGATTCAATGTACTAAGTATATTGAGATCGGTTGTAGAATGAGTGGAAGTTTAAGTTGAAGGCTATAACATAATGAAACCAAATCAGTTACATTTTGGTGACTTTACTAAAATTCAGTTGCCATGATAATGTTGAGAATTCGTAATATGTTGATAATTTTCTATAACATGATGAAACCAAATCAGTTACATTTTGGTGACTTTACTAAAATTCAGTTGCCATGATAATGTTGAGAATTCGTAATATGTTGATAATTTTTGAAACCGAATCAGTTACATTTTGGTGACTTTACTAAAATTCAGTTGCCATGATAATGTTGAGAATTCGTAATATGTTGATAATTTTGCACTCAGGTTCACTGTGACCACTCAACAGAAGCCAAGATAAAGTTTAGACCGAAAACCAAACAAACTTGTTTTTTGGCTCCTATCACAGGCTGCCCTTACATATTCTAATACCCACATGTCATTTTCTCCTGATTTAGTGCTACAGCTGCAGTGTAGTTTTTGTCGTCCGAATTTGCTTCTTTTTGTAAAATATCTCGGTCTTATTCTTCTTTCTCTGCGTTTTTTTCGCTACTTGTGTTTTAATTATACAAATTTTTAACATTTTTTCTTTCGTCTTTACCTTTTTGAAACACTATCCTTTCCATGTGGTTTTCAATTAACTTTGAAGTTGTTTTTTATCATTAATTTTTTTAGAGAGATGTTGAGTTAATTTACTCTCTTTCACTTTGTACCGTCGACAATTATTTACCTCTCAATTTGATGCAATTGGCAGAGGTTTTTTTTTCTGTCTCTTCGAGACAAACATGACATGTGTCTCTCGGAAGTTTCAATGATTTGGAAGGGTTTGTCCGGCAGAGGAACCAAAATAATCACAAACTCAGAGAAACTATACTATACAGAATCCAAAATAATGAAATATTCCTTACAACAGTGACGAGATCGGTAGGTGTCTTTACACAGAACTACTGCTATTGATATTGAACTACTGCTACTGTTTAGACGGCAGATGAACCAAAATAATCACAAACTCAGAGAAACTATAAGTACTATACAGAATCCAAATGAAATATTGCTTACAACAGTGACGAGATCGGTAGCTGTCTTTACTGCCTTTCCTATCTCACGGACACAGAACTGCTGCTATTGATATTAATATTTATTTTGGTGTTTAGGTTACCTTAAAAAAAAGGAGCTCACCTTTTAGATATTACCACCTTTTACCTAAAAAGGAGCTCTTTAGAAATGACCACAAGAAGCTCAACGTCCGTGAGGCAAACATGACATGTGTCTCTCGAAAGTTTCAATGATTTGGAAGGGTTTGTCCGGCAGATGAACCAAAATAATCACAAACTCAGAGAAACTATACTATTATACAGAATCCAAGTGAAATATTCCTTACAACAGTGACGAGATCGGTAGGTGTCTTTACACAGAACTACTGCTATTGATATTGAACTACTGCTACTGTTTAGGTTACCTTTTACCTTAAAAAAAAAGGAGCTCACCTTTTAGATATTACAACCTTTTACCTAAAAAGGAGCTCTTTAGAAATGACCACAAGAAGCTCAAGGGAGATGCTATGACCTTGGTCATGCAACCGTTACACTTGTACTATTCGCATGCTAATCCTGACCAGGGTATAGGGTGCACTCAACTTTGACAAGTTCCTATCCGACTCCCTCACGATTGTCCTCGGGGTTTCTGATAAACCGATGGTCGAGAATCGCTCGTCTCTGTGTTCAGGACTGATCCAAGAGTACAGGCGTTCATTAAGTGGTTCAATGTTCAGAAGTTAAATTCGTGAAGAAGCTGGATAATTATTTTATTATATTTTCTTTAAAATTATGTCAATAATTGTAGGTAATAATTAGTACAGTTGGTAAGAGGTAGATAATCTATCAGGAGAAAACCCAAAATCAAATTGGAAATGACGATCGAAACAACTAAGTTAACCATTTGTTGAGCGAAAAGTTCTTTTTTCTTCTCCAAAATCGAAAAAGTCCATAAGAGAATTTCACGAGAAACTGATCTTGATTTCTCTTGTTCTTCTCTACATTGTGGAATGATTGGGAAGTCAGAGGGGCAGGCAGAGTATCGAAACAAGAATATTCAACTAAGTTAACCATTTGTTGAGCGAAAAGTTCTTTTTTACTTTCCTTATCCTATAGGAAGGAAAGTAATGTAATCGGGTCAAATTTTCGATGGTCAGTTTTTAATGAAA
>NW_007380679.1:7528-20943 GCF_000475195.1 Diaphorina citri
ATTTCCTGAGCAGCTAAGAAGGGTTAACCGATCAAAAGTGTAGGTACCTACTTGAGTCAATGTTAAGGTTTCAGTGCTAGTTCGGTTCCCTGGTCATCTCACAGTCCCACCTTAACATCATGTTAGCTTTTATTGATAATAAAACTGTCAAACGTTACAATGTTGCAAAGATATCTCCAGCAGGATGCAGAATGGGTGCAGGATAAGATAAAACAGTTTGGCACCATTGCAACGGATTTTATATACCTAACGTTTCATGTAGCAGATACATAAAATTACGAGTCTTTCTTATTCCTCTTATTAGTTTTTTATTCCAAAATCACTCGGTTAACTGTGAGCATTCTAGCTTCGTTCAGTAAAGATGTTTCTCTCCTTGTGATTTCAAATATCAAAGTCAATAATAATAAATCCATGTTCGGTACGTTACTTGAAATTTCCATGGCAATTTACAACAATGTCTGCCAGGGAGGGTCTGGTCTGAGTAAGGCTAAAACTATTTGGGCTCTGGGCGATACTCCATTATTCCATGCATCAGTAATATTTAATAACGGTAGGAACGTACTCTGGATTAGAATCGAACAAATGACCAATTCGTGACTGAAGAACAAAATTCCAAATAATATCAATCTTATCATCTTTCTTCTGAACGCGCTGCCGTCCATTGAGTAAGATCATTTCAAAGTTCAAACTGATTTACATTATAAAGCAGTTAAAATAGAAGTTAGTTATCTGCAGGTATACATTTCAGATCAGTTGGAACAATTCTTGGTTCTAGATCAAGATACCTCACTATAAAACGTACATCCCTTGTACAGATCGTGCTAATCCTGTTTCATCTTTCTAAGTCATTGGCTTTCTATGAGCCCAACTGTTCTTCTAATGCTTGTACGTGGAATGTAAAGTTAGTTATCTGCAGGTATACATTTCAGATCAGTTGGAACAATTCTTGGTT
Source organism: Diaphorina citri (assembly GCF_000475195.1). Lineage (NCBI taxonomy): Eukaryota > Metazoa > Arthropoda > Insecta > Hemiptera > Psyllidae > Diaphorina > Diaphorina citri. The sequence continues at coordinate 8,481 of NW_007380679.1, forward strand.
CTAGATCAAGATACCTCACTATTAAACGTACATCCCTTGTATCTACAGATCGTGCTAATCCTGTTTCATCTTTCTAAGTCATTGGCTTTCTATGAGCCCAACTGTTCTTCTAATGCTTGTACGTGGAATGTAGAAATAATGATCAGAGAAAAAGGTATAATGTTCCTTATGCTGTGTACTATCTAATTCTTCTTTCTCAACACTTGAATGAATTAACCAAAAGCCGTGGCCAATATAAGAGCTGGATAAGCCTAATGCTCCAATAACTTCTAGCTCCCTTTAGACTCTAGAGCACCTACTACTTCAATGTTCCTTATGCTGTGTACTATCTAACTCTTCTTTCTCAACACTTGAATGAATTAACAAAAAGCCGTGGCCAATATAAGAGCTGGATAGTGGATAAGCCTAATGCTCCAATAACTTCTAGCTCCCTTTAGACTCTAGAGCACCTACTACTTCACAACCAATGCAGTTCTATCAAGTTCTACGTGGAATGTAGAAATAATGATCAGAAAAAAAGGTAATGTTCCTTATGCTGTGTAAGTGTGTACTATCTAACTCTTCTTTCTCAACACTTGAATGAATTAACAAAAAGCCGTGGCCAATATAAGAGCTGGATAAGCCTAATGCTCCAATAACTTCTAGCTCCCTTTAGACTCTAGAGCACCTACTACTTCACAACCAATGCAGTTCTATCAAGTTCTCCTGGTTTCTCGCTCCTAAATTAACCAATGAATCATTCACCGCGCCGGGGCCCATAAAAACCCAATCTAAACGAAGAAGCAGAATTCTAAGCACAACAAAAGCAGATGATGCTTATCTTCCCATCTTCTCGTGTCCGCTACTCACCAGAGAAACCATACTTACGGTTAAAATAATACCAAGTCATGAAAAACTCCTCCCAGTTAGCAGAGGTCAACCAGACCGCCCGCCTGAATGGCTTCTCTTTTATATCTTTACAACTTCCTTTTTCTTCTACCGACTTTTTTCTGTAGGAAATCGTAGGCTGCATATGGGATACAGTTATCGCTCGCAAGACGCCAGAGCCATACAGTATTATGTAGGTTCAATATTCATTAACTTGGTAATTAGAATTCCATACGTGGATGTGTATTATGATTAGAGATTATAATTAACTTCCTAAAGGTACTTTTCTCTATCAAAACCCTTTTTGGACTGCAGTTTAAAAAACGGCTCCCGAACAAATACAAGATTTGAAAGCCATCACAGGGATAGTGCTTGGAGAGTGACCCTGCTAGCCCTCCTGATAGGTTCGGAGTCATCTTTATATAATTAAACACCTCGGTAGTAGTGTGGTTAGCGCGGTGGACAGATTGGTGGTTCGAGTCGGAGTCAATTATAGAATTTATCAAGAAAAGACATAAAATTGTGAAGATGAACTTCATTTAGGTGAAGTTTCGCTAGAATGTATCTGCTCTTCAAAAGCACCACACTGGACCGGAGCCACAGAGGCTTCAAACGCTTTTCATCTATAAAGAATGGATGAATCCTTCATTTAGGTGAAGTTTCGCTAGAATGTATCTGCTCTTCAAAAGCACCACACTGGACCGGAGCCACAGAGGCTTCAAACGCTTTTCAGCTTTTCACATGATATCAATTCATAAGGATCTCCTATCCAGCCAACGAAAAGAATTCACTGGTAGTTTTGCTACCCAACTTCAAAATCAGGTCAGAGCAAAATTCCAAGAAGAGGATATTATTTTCTAATGTGAAGATTACAAGGCACAGGAAATATCTGCATTCAAAATTGGCACATATAAATCATGATCCTTACTTGCATTCGGCGGCTCGGAAATAATTCCAATTCAACTCCCCATCCGTGGCACAAGCTCTGCTTTTACGAATGGGTGTACCATTTATAGTATTTATACGAATTTTGTATGTTCTGATGTTATGTTTTGTAAAAATAATAAACAGAAACTCGATAATGACTTTCCAAAACTCCCATCAATTTCTTCAACCACGTCCAATTTTGCAGGTCGGTCGCTTTGCCGCCTCTGATTCGCTGCTTCCAATTTCAGTAGAGCTCCAGGTGTGTAATTTGAACGTCACAAAAAAGTTTCAGACATGACTGCAATATGAAATTCAGTTTATAACAATCAAAATGGGAGGCGAACCTAAGAAGGCCTGACCTCATTGCAGATGAAAACTTGCGGTTTGATTGGTCACTTGAATTGCAGAGTGCCGCTTTTGCAAAGAATACAAAGACTGTTAACTGAACCATGTAGAAATCCGTTCTGCAGAATCTTTTACCAAACAAAATTCATTATTTGAATGCAAATCATTGGTAGTTCCAATATTTACTTTCCGCGTCCGTGAGGCAAACATGACATGTGTCTCTCGAAAGTTTCAATGATTTGGAAGGGTTTGTCCGGCAGATGAACCAAAATAATCACAAACTCAGAGAAACTATACTATTATACAGAATCCAAGTGAAATATTCCTTACAACAGTGACGAGATCGGTAGGTGTCTTTACACAGAACTACTGCTATTGATATTGAACTACTGCTACTGTTTAGGTTACCTTTTACCTTAAAAAAAAGGAGCTCACCTTTTAGATATTACCACCTTTTACCTAAAAAGGAGCTCTTTAGAAATGACCACAAGAAGCTCAAGGGAGATGCTATGACCTTGGTCATGCAACCGTTACACTTGTACTATTCGCATGCTAATCCTGACCAGGGTATAGGGTGCACTCAACTTTGACAAGTTCCTATCCGACTCCCTCACGATTGTCCTCGGGGTTTCTGATAAACCGATGGTCGAGAATCGCTCGTCTCTGTGTTCAGGACTGATCCAAGAGTACAGGCGTTCATTAAGTGGTTCAATGTTCAGAAGTTAAATTCGTGAAGAAGCTGGATAATTATTTTATTATATTTTCTTTAAAATTATGTCAATAATTGTAGGTAATAATTAGTACAGTTGGTAAGAGGTAGATAATCTATCAGGAGAAAACCCAAAATCAAATTGGAAATGACGATCGAAACAACTAAGTTAACCATTTGTTGAGCGAAAAGTTCTTTTTTCTTCTCCAAAATCGAAAAAGTCCATAAGAGAATTTCACGAGAAACTGATCTTGATTTCTCTTGTTCTTCTCTACATTGTGGAATGATTGGGAAGTCAGAGGGGCAGGCAGAGTTATCGGTGAACTCATATGCTCAATATTGGTACTAGAATTTATAAATATGCAAACCAGAGGCGGACGGTACATTTTGGTGCTGGGTTTGGGCCCAATTCGCCTCTCAAACACAAGACGTAAGCCACAAAATTTCAATTTTTTCATGTTCTAGGCTCCTTTTTAGCTATTTGGATGGCTCAAACAGCTGTAATCCAACTCCAATATTCACTTACCGCAATTCGTTTCTGGGGTGACCATCTAAGCAATCGCGTGCTTCTGGCTTTTCCCGACCTCACTCAGGCTGGGTGAGGTTCATGTGAGTAGGCGGGTAGCTTGTTGTCGAACGGAAGCTAAAACAGCCCTCACTAAAGACCTCATCAGTTAAACCATACAGTTACACCTCGGTTAAACAAAAGGTCAAGGGAAAGCGCTCATTAGACCTAAAGCTGTGTTCACACATAGTTGACTCGATCGATGTCGACTGAAACCGTCCACACTGCCTCGTCATAGATTCACCTCGTCGATCGACGGCCATCGACTATGTGTGGACACAGCTTAAGAGCAAGTAGTGGTTTGACCATTTCAAGGACTGGGAAAGCGCTCATTAGACCTAAAGCTGTGTCCACACATAGTTGACTCGATCGATGTCGACTGAAACCGTCCACACTGCCTCGACATAGATTCACCTCGTCGATCGACGGCCATCGACTATGTGTGGACACAGCTTAAGAGCAAGTAGTGGTTTGACCATTTCAAGGACTGGCGGGTACTCTAAGGCTACCAGCCGCCTCTGCCCCCCGTTCCAATGCACAGTGCACCTCACTCGCATCAATTTATGAAATAGTGTGCAGCACTCGTAGCTTCGGGGCACTCCGAAGTAATGGTACACTTCACAAAGTAGATAAATATCCCATAAGAAGCAAACTTGAATCTCCGGAGCTTGGGACTGTAGGAAATATGCTAAACCTCGGCGAAAAGATACATGACGGGTTGTGTGCTGTGTGCAAGCTGAGCAGATGAATCGTGCGTGGAAAGGCCAAGTTTGCAAGTTCGGTGAGAGAACGGTCAAGTTTTGATGCTTGACAAAAGAAATTTGAAAAATTGTGGCACAAGGATATAAGCTATTGAAAATTGATGATTCCAAATTGTCTAATCTGTAGTATTTGCTGCAGAACTACAGCTTGAGATGACACAAAGCACAAAGATCTACATACTGTTAGATATAGAATTGTAGACACACATATTATGTTTTAGCTGGAAACTAACCAGCGGAGTATTCAAGGAGTAGGTAGGCAAACAGTCTGGGAGTCTGATTCTACATCAGTTTATAGGGTCAAGCCCATCATTTCTGGTGTAATAGACGGTCAAATGGCCATGGAAGTCAAGTCAACACACATCACAGAATAATTATATTCCCCCAGACCAAGATATTGATGACAGCATTCATGAGTCAGTCCGTGAGTGGGTGAATGGACCCATTCAACATTATTTACATATTTATACGATCTCCACCAAGTTTTTCTTAATTAAATTAAAAAACAACTCGATGTATAGTTTATGTTTGGGCTAATATTCATATCTGCAGTGAGGCGGTACCCACACAAGGTTCGGTGTCAAATTTTGAACATCCTGGCAATCTGGCATCAGTCCAATGCAGTTCTCAGTTGTCATTATATCTTATAAGTTGTTTTCGAATAAAAATTGATAGATCAACTAAGAGCAGTCACAAAGAAAAGGAGAAAATCCAATTTTAAAAAAAAAAAATCAAATCTGCTGTCATCAGTGTTAAAATTTGAATGCCCCGGTGGGCAGAATTCATATACTTGGAGTTGTTTCAGCATCTTCGACAATTTTCTAATGAGAGATAATGGTATGATAACGAGCATCTGAATTATTCGGAGGTTTTAGAACCAGGTTGGCTGTCTTTTGAATCTTGTGAGGTTCGTACGGGTTCAAAATTTGATTCCTTGACGGTTTTCTCATCAGTTTTTTTACTGACCAAGGTTCCTCTTCGTAGATTCGTATAAGCTTAACCCATCCCTTGGGGGGCAGTTGCCCCTTCACCTAAGCCTCAGAGTGGGCTTTTTGTGTATGGAAACACTGTGGACATTTGGCAATACTTTTCTATACTTTTCCGATTTATACGTACGTATTATACGATTCTAATGTCTCCTAGAGTACAAGTTCAATTACTTATATTCTTTTTGACTTTTCTCGCATAGGTAGAGTTCAGAACCATTCAATATTTCAGTTCAATCTAATCCCTTTTTCTATTTCAATAGCAATCATGTTATTGTTGTTGCTATCATTCGTATAGTTCCCATTAGTTCCGGGGCATATCTGTAATGTTGTGGGATGAAGCGAGGCACTTTAGTTTAAATGGTAAAAATTCAATTTACTGTGAATATGTTTAGTACCCCCTTCGCTTCCACGTTGGGATAGATACCTGTTGAATGACTCAATTGTTCCATAATTATATCATTAGGTTTATCGTTACAGTCACATACAATCCTATATCCTTTATCTATTCTACGAGTATACCAATAACCTATTTTGTATAATGGTGAGTTGTGACTCCCTTTGTAAGGTACTTAAGACGCCGTTAAGTATCTACTTTTCTTCCCTTTTGTAGCTTGAAAGTTTATCGTTATGGTCACATACAATCCTATATCCTTTATCTATTCTACGAGTATACCTATAATCCATTTTGTATAATGGTGAGTTGTGACTCCCTTTGTAAGGTACTTAAGACGCCGTTAAGTATCTACTTTTCTTCCCTTTTGTAGCTTGAAATAACACTTTTAAATGCCCAATTCTTTACTTGTCATCTTTTGTCCATGTTCTTTATGCACTTGGACCAAATATGAACATGACATACCTGGGTTTTACTCATTCCAAGTTGGTGTGTAACACTTTTAAATGCCCAATTCTCTACTTGTCATCTTTTGTCCATGTTCTTTATGCACTTGGACCAAATATGAACATGACATACCTGGGTTTTACTCATTCCAAGTTGGTGTTTCGGACAATATGAAAGACGCCTTTTTAATTTGGCTCTATGTCTCTATGATGGCCAACAACGGGGACACTAGAAATGAACTGGCTGATAATAGAATTCACATACCAGCCAGTATACCAAGGCAATAACAATAAACAATGCTTGGATGCAGCATAGAACCTATTAGCTATGAGCCAGATTCTGCTAGATCAGCGATTCCCAACACTTCATCAGAAGGTGGAGTGTACCCTAAAATACAAAATGTAAGAAATATGTGAATAGTCGAGAAAGCGGAGGCTGATGGACTAAAGACGAGAGACAAAACTGACAGATTGGACAGCGATTTCGGTACAAATAGGTATGCCTAATCTTATCTTCCCGAATGCGAAGAGAGAAAGAAGACAGGATAGGAGAAATCCATCTGTTCCGAGAACAAACCCGGATTTTATCCCAACTTTCTATTTGGGATAAAATCCGGCTCGGGCGGGAACCGAACCCGCGACCAGCGCTTTCAAAGCAGACAGCTATCTAGCTCCGAGCTATCTAGGCTGGCTTTATGGTCTAATTTTGGAAATCACTGATGCAGATAAGATTCATGGAACTATGTATCTCATAGATTAACTATTAGGTGAGTGTCTATTTGTCCCTAGTGAGTTTATGACTTCGAACATCACTTGCCCATTTCAAATTCCTCAAACGTTCAGCCATTTAGATTATTTTCATTGCTTTTAACATGGTCATTAGGTTGTTCGATTGTGTCAAAATGTGTTCCATTAGGTAGGGTGCCCTATGTTCAGTGAACACGGATTCTTAAGAACAAAACATTCAGACAATGCGGTCAAAACTTGCTCAAAATGTCTGCTAGAAAATTTGAAAGTTCAGTTAGACACCCTGGAGTCCCTGGACCCTGACACTTGAAATAATTTTCAAGTTCGGTGTTTATATTAATCTTTGTCTCTTCTATAGTGGTTTTAGGCTATTAGATACAGTGGTTGAATCCGTTATTCAGTAAGCCGATTTGAGAGGGTAGAAGTGGTTTTATTGCGGTGGATCTCTAGTTTACTCAGTCAAGGATTTCTCAAGATTTTTGATAAAATCTTCATCTTTTTCTGTCCATCTTTCTTCATCTCCGTTGATAGCAAGAAGTAGTGTAATGCTGGTTCTCCTGATGTTTTCCTCTCTATTTATTAACCCCCAGATCGACAGTTTCATAACTTTCATTTTGGAATGCGATTTGGGCTTCTGCACAAGTCAACATGAGACTTTGACCTGACCTTAAAGCTGTGTCCACACATAGTCTACGTCGATCCACGAGGTGAATCTATGTTGTCGAGGCAGTGTACGGTTTCAGTCGACGTCGAACGACGGCCGTCGTCTATGTGTGGACACAGCTTTAGTCACAAGATCTTCAGAAATGATCACTAAGAGTACATGATAGCCAAATGGCCATAAACACCTACCAAGTCCCCAATTCACATCGGACGGTAAAGATTTAGTCAAGCCTTTAGCATGCAACATTACATTTGTGCTGTTGCTGGGTCATAATAAATTTAAAGCATCACAAAAAGAATACAAAATTATAGATCAAAAAATTAAAAGTCTCCCAACGTCCAAATTTCTCTGCTCTCTCTCTCTGTCTCTCTCTCACCGTAATTTCGACGAGGAATGTAGGTCGAATAATATTGAACAGAGAGCGCGCTAATGTAGGTAGGGAGGTACCTACTCTACTAAAGTTATTAGAAGCTGGTGCATGAGCAACTTCTAGAAGCGCAAGTAAACATAGAGAAAGAGAGAGGCATGGACATAGAAGAAGCTCTCTCTTTCTCTTTCTCTTTCTCTCTCTCACCGTAATTTTGACGAGGAATGTAGGTCGAATAATATTGAACAGAGAGCGCGCTAATGTAGGTAGGGAGGTACCTACTCTATACTGAAGTTATTAGAAGCTGGTGCATGAGCAACTTCTAGAAGCGCAAGTAAACATAGAGAAAGAGAGAGGCATGGACATAGAAGAAGAGAGCCAACACAAGTGAACCAAAGTCCGGTTCTGAGTCGTAAATCTTTCATCGAAAAAAAAGAAGGAAAAAAACAATCGCCAGACAAAAAGAGCATTTGCCGACAACTACTTATTTGCTATAACAAAGAGTCAGGTTGATGATCCAGTGGTGCTGTTGCTGGGTCATAATAAATTTGAAGCATCACAAAAAGAATACAAAATTATAGATCAAAAAATTAAAAGTCTCCCGTGGGGTATCTTCAAAGTGCTACCTTAAACCTATTTTTACATGGTTTTTATGTAAATAAGTATCTGTGTCAGGTATCTCGTCAAGTAAAATATGTATTTTCCTTTTGGGAAACTGACCACTGAACACTGGAAAATTGTCCAGTGCTTACTGCCGGGTTCTGACTTACCGCGAAGGCCTAAGACCGCCATTAAGTTTCTATTGGAGCAGTAGTCAATTTTCCAGTAGGGTCAAGTTTTCCGAAAACCTAAAGCATGTGAACTTTTCTAGATATGTTGGAATCTATCATAGGGATGTCCAACTGGCGACCCGTAAGCACTCTAACATGATATGTGGCCCCTATACACTTTTCGAAGTTGGAAATCTCTGATCGAACATGATTACGGATTGGGATTTTTTGCTGAACGGATACGTTTAAGTACGAAAATCTGTTATTACTTCTTGGAAGATCTTCAAGCCCACCTTAGGTAGGTACGTGACAACGTGACAAAATAAGAATGATGGTGTCCCTAAATGACTTACCTAACAATAAGTAGATTAAGGTGTAGAGTTGATAAATTGCAGAGCTGATGAGCTGATATGATTCTTGATGAGAATCACAGGCCCAAACTGGATAATTGGGTCAAGAGGCTCTTGGCTGTAAGATTAAGACAAATTAAATTAGGAGAAACCAAGAAACAGTAGGTCCTATTCCAGGAGAAACTTCGGCCATCTTCTAAAATGGGTACCAAAGAGATTCCTTTCTCCATTGACAAAATAAGAATGATGGTGTCCCTAAATGACTTACCTAACAATAAGTAAGTATAGAGTATATTAAGGTGTAGAGTTGATAAATTGCAGAGCTGATGAGCTGATATGATTCTTGATGAGAATCACAGGCCCAAACTGGAGAATTGAGTCAAGAGGCTCTTGGCTGTAAGATTAAGTCAAATTAAATTAGGAGAAACCAAGAAACAGTAGGTCCTATTCCAGGAGACACTTCGGCCATCTTCTAAAATGGGTACCAAAGAGATTCCTTTCTCCATTCCTTCTGCCTTACCTTTGAGGGTATCTTCAAAAGATAACGTAGAAGAAGAGAGCCAACACAAGTGAACCAAAGTCCGGTTCTGAGTCGTAAATCTTTCATCGAAAAAAAAGAAGGAAAAAAACAATCGCCAGACAAAAAGAGCATTTGCCGACAACTACTTATTTGCTATAACAAAGAGTCAGGTTGATGACCTTATCACGTATTATATAAATAAAAACTACATAGAAACATGTAAGTAACAGACATGGAACTATAAACATTTCTGCACAATAGCAATAGACAAAAGATAACTAAAATACCTACGTCCTCGATTGAGTCCATATATCAAATTAGAAAAGCTTTCACAGCCTTTCTAAATTCTGCTCAATACTACAACGGAATACGGGTAGTAACATGTCCTAAAGCTTTAGCCTCGATTTGAATTTATTGCCTTATATTGGGATAGTAATACCAAAATGAGATTTCTATAATAAAATAAAAAAACTTCTTCTCTTGGGCTCTAACATTCAATTGGTACCTTGGTAGAGTTTAGTAGATACCAACAAAAATATTCAACAAGGTGTTTCTTATAGGTGTGCTTTTTAAAAAAATATATATATATGAAGAGTGCAATAAAATAATATTATTATCTTTTAAAAGCAATAAAATAATGAGAATTGACCAAATATGTATGCAAAAAATTAAATTTTTTTGTAGAAAAATTTCCAGATTTTTGATTTATTTTGAAAGTGGGTTTTTTACTTGTTTCTTTTTCTCGGTAAACGTTTTTACTTTTTTGTGCAAAGATTTTTAGTGAAAGAATTACCTTACATGAGAATTTACTAACTTTTTCTCATGCAGAAATATGTTTGTTCATCTTTTGAAATTATTGAGGTATTGAAAGATTTTTTACATTATTTTTACTTTTTTTTAAATCGTCTCCTTAGTCTTCAACAGTTTCTTACTGACTTCTTCGATCCGTGTACCTATCCATTTTGTTATTCAACATAAAAAATGCAAGCTCATTGATTTCCATATCGAAAAGTTCATCAGCTTCACTCATAATATAAAATTGGTTCAAGATTCTAGAATGTTTGAAGACTTCCATTTTAAAATTGTTAAAACAGGGGTAGACCGTAGACATCATCCATTTCAGTGACAACATTTCCTTCGTCTTTGTCTCGAATGTCTCAGGTTGAAAGTTTTTGATCTTACTCTCATTAAATTCCAAAATTAATTGTTCCCATTATACCATGTTCTAATTAATAAAGTATGTATTGTTGTGGAATGTTCATTTCCTCTTAATATGTTGTCTGTGAGTTCAAACAGTCTTGTTGCCCTTAGCTCTCTCTGTCAATGTCTGAGACAACATCTGCACTACCAAGTTCTTCACATTCCTCGCTACTCGGAACCCAATGCTGGGAAATCTGTCTGGAGGATTCAGACACATTCAACGTAGATGATGTTAAATATGACTGAATCATTAGGTGCTGACATATTTTTCTAGACATTGGTTCTAGCACAAAAGAGGTGGTCAGTATATCATTTTTAATTGGTGCGCTGGCTGTAATTTGTATGCGTTTCGCCGCTTTGTCAGACACATCACGTGGTCCGTTTGCTCCGTGAGAATCATGGTTCAGGTGGATTAGACTGGTTTTAGGTCAGTTGCAGTTCCTAGTGAGGTATTGGTCTTGTGGTCCTCCCAGTCTATTTCATACGTAGGTTCAGATGATTAATAACACTTTCTTCACTAGCTCTGAGTTCATTGCTGCCAGCTACAAGTAGACTCATTACACTTATGTACTTTCTTGTCCTGTGTTCTTTAGGTTGCTCGAATGTGATGTCCTCTTTTCACTTTGTCTCTTAACTTCTCTCTCTTTTTGCTCAAGCTCAGAGTCATAGATAACTGGATTTACGTCCCCTCTGTATGGTGTATTAATAAATGAATAGCCTCAATTAAAAGAATATAAATTTAATAAGGGATAGTTTTACTACTCGTGTAATGTACCTAAACATTGATGTAAAGGTTCTGTTGAAAGACAATGAATTCAAGATGTGCTGAAAGTGAATAAGGAACCAAGAACATTATCTGGACCATTCAGTACTCAAACTCAGTTTGATATCATCAAAGAGTTCACAATGGCAATGCTCCTGTCAGAAGATAGTTCATCCCCATCTAGTTTCCGATGGGTGAGACCCAAGTCTGGGCACTCCCTCAATTGTGGTGGAGGAGCTCTTTTCTAGCAGATAAATTAATTTATTACATTATAGCATCAAAATTTTCGATGAATTTCCATTATTGGGCAACCCTTAATCCTCAATGCTTGATACTTCCCTGCGCTGGATTACCAAGGATATTCTCTAATGATAATAAACCATCATGGATAGTCAGATAGTCTGCTAAGAATTCGTACATGATGTCCAAGACAGCACACCATAACACGAGCCTGCGATATAATTTATCAGTCTCCTAAATCTGATGACGTTCAAAATTATCTTTTTGCAAAAAGAAAAAGAAGAAAGCATTATCGTTAAAATTTCGCATGAAATCCAGACACTTGGAAATCTTAGAATAATAATATAGAGGTAAAAAAAAACTCGTAAGAAATCGTTATCAAAAGGATGAGATGAGAGATATTTGAGCATCTTCTCAATGAAACCACCCAAGATGATAAAAATTCACGCTATCCGAGAGGTAAGTAGTCCTGGGATTTGCTTAAACCACCATGGATAGTCAGATAGTCTGCTAAGAATTCGTACATGATATCCAAGACAGCACACCATAACACAAGCCTGCGATATAATTTATCAGTCTCCTAAATCTGATGACGTTCAAAATCATCTGCCAAAAGAAAAAGAAGAAGAAACAGGCATTATCGTTAAAATTTCGCATGAAATCCAGACACTTGGAAATCTTAGAATAATAATATAGAGGTAAAAAAAAAAAAAAACTCGTAAGAAATCGTTATCAAAAGGATGACATGAGAGATATTTGAGCACCTTCTCAATGAAACCACCCAAGATGATAAAAAAATCTATAGGGGGCTCCGGATGACTACCAAGAGGGAAGCGATGGTC
>NW_007380680.1:0-20658 GCF_000475195.1 Diaphorina citri
TGAATATTAAACAAATTAGGTAGGTACATAGGTACTGATTTTCTTTAATCACGATCGAATAAACTACAGGCTAAAAAAATCCCGGAGGGACGGACCCAGCTTGTTAAGAGATGTTACAATGTGTTTTTAATTATTATTAATATTATTATTTTATTTATCTACCTACTTTCCTTATTTTTCATTTGCCTTGTTTTTTTTTCAGATTCACTAGCAAACTGCCTCCAACATCTAAAAAAAAAAGAAAGAAAGAAAGAAAACCCTCATTCCATCTCATCCGATCATCCGCTCCAACAAATAATGCCAAACATCCACTGACATGTGCGGGACACCCTGTATCATAGGAAACTGAACACAATCAGGTGTTGAACCTGTGAACTTCTGAATGAGAGACGCGTGCTATTCCAACACGGGACTACCCAGAAAGGGATGAAAGGGGGAGAAGTCTAAAAGAAAAACTTGACACAATCAGGAGTTGAACCCGTGAACCCCTGAATGTAAGGCGTGCTATTCCAACATGGGACTACCCAAAAAGGGATGAAAAGGGGAGAAGTCTAAAAGAAAAACTTGACACAATCAGGAGTTGAACCCGAAATTTGATTTGTACGACTACATACGCAGATCATACCTACATAGACCAATTTTATTTATTTGTCATGTTACTCCAATGGCTATTAACATTATCCCTGAAAAGCAGTTTCCAGCAATGGGCCTGAACACACTTCCCATTGTCGACACCGTAGGAAAATCTTTTAACCGCAACCAGTTTCGTAATCAGAACACTTGTCAGAAATCCCATCGACCCTTTTGAGAATATTGTAGAGCTGTAGAGTTCATCATTGAAAAATTACCTTTGATCTTTCTGGTGGGTTTCTTGTTTGCTCCATCTAGGAATACAGGTGAATTTCCATAGTTAAAAGGGATGAAAAGGGGAGAAGTCTAAAAGAAAAACTTGACACAATCAGGAGTTGAACCCGTGAACCCCTGAATGTAAGGCGTGTGCTATTCCAACATGGGACTACCCAGAAGGGGACGAAAGGGGGTGAAGGATGTCTCAAAAAACTTGACACAATCAGGAGTTGAACCCGTGAACCTCTGAATGTGAGACGCGTGCTAGTCCAACATGGGACTACCCAGAAGGGGAGCACAAGCAGTGGGGTGAGGGTTTTGTGAAACTTTTAGATTTTTCGCCAATATTTTTTCAACATGCGCACCAGACTTTTTCTCCATTTCTTTTTGTGCTCTATTTTTTCTCTTCTTGTTCCCTTTTCTTACTGTCCCTTATTTTCGAGTTTCTCTTTCTCCTCATTTTCCGGCCAGCACATCCGACATTTCGCATGCAAAATGTAAACACGTGAGCCGTAACGTTGGCGTTGGTTTCTGTAATTTTTTGAGGCTCTCTCTAGAATAGGTAATTATTCTAATTTTATTACATCGTACTAAAATTATACTTAAAACTCTAGATTAGATAAAGGAAAAAGGAAAAGTTTCATATTAGAAATTGCCCCAGGCAATAATTTTACCCTTTGTAATGAGCCCTACGGAGTTGCCCTAAACCCAGCCGCGCCGAGCGCAAACCATTCGGGTGATAGCAAAACAAAGAATATCTTAAAAAGAGTGTAGGAGACACGGAGCCCCTAGGTGCCGATCAGGCGAAATATTTAGATTTTCCCCCCTTAAATTTCGAGCATTTTGGACAAACTTCATCAAAATCGGAAAAAAAGGGGAAATCGTCGACTTCAGTTCAATCTTGAAATTCTCTTCCGTTCGTTCAATTAAGACCCACATTAAATGGTGTTGTTGTACTGGCTTTAGCTTTCCCCGAATGGTGATGGCAGACCAAAGAAATCTTTTTAGATCGGCCATACACCGGTCTCGGGCCATGTTTAATTGGTTCGTCCTGAAACGCAGTCAACCATCGCATCGTGAGGATTTGTGCTTGATGTTCTTTAAAGCAAATAGAATCCCTTGACAAATGGAGTGTGCCTGAAGGCATGTGATCTCTTGATTGCCATATTGGTTGTAATCAGCCTCGGTAGTTTGGAGAGCAGCTAAACTTGTAAGGTGACTATGCGTTTACAAATTCGTAACAGTGTGAGATTATATGGTTTAAGTTGACAGTACCTGTAACACAAGACAACAATAAATTTATGTACAACTTGACTCTTACAATGATGTAAATCATAAATATGAATGTGGAAATTTTTACTAAAGTATGATTCACATAAATAAATAGGAATCTAATTCATGGTAGGTACACAAGTTAATTTTCTTCTTCCAATCAGATAAAGCCGTACAAAAGATCTAGAGTTAGTAAAGTACTGGGGAACACTGTGCTATTTATCGTTTGATCTGATTTTTAGATCATAAATAATCATAACAAATAAAATTGTTGGATGTTGTCGCTTCAGGATATCCAATTTTACTTGTACATCATCCACGCTATTTTGCTTTACTACAAAGTCAGATAAGATAATGGGGGAGTTAAGAAAGTATTTGAAATGGCGCTCAAAGGGCTGAGGGTGACGAATTTCGTGTGGAAGAAATTAATGTAGGATCTCATTAGAATTTTAATTGAACACCAGGAAGACAGGGAGATTTATATTAAACTTGAAACTGAGAGAAATAATAGCTGAAATGAAAAGCTGGAGGGGAGGAAAAACGGAAAGAAAAAGGGTAGAAAATGAGAAATCAGCAAAGCGGTAAGAATTGTAAAACAGAGCGTCCGATAAATATTTGAGAAAATAATTGGAAAAGTAAACAAAATGAATGCAAATTTCAGAAGAGTTGAATGCCTTGTTAAACTCAGATGCTGTAGAATTATAATATTTTTTCATAAAAAGAAGAACAATAAAATTATTGTGAATTTGAAGTGTCAGTCGGGGCACATCTTCATAGCAGTTAAAGATGAAGAAGCAGCTTCTCCCTATGTATTTTATTGTATTAAAGCGCCTCCACTAAATTTATATGAACTGCTCTCTCTCTCAATTCTTCTATGAACTCAGATGCTGTAGAATTATAATATTTTTTCATAAAAAGAAGAAAAATAAAACTATTGTTGATTTGAAGTGTTAATCGGGGCACATCTTCATAGCAGTTAAAGATGAAGAAGAAGCAGCTTCTCCCTATGTATTTTATTGTATTAAAGCGCCTCCACTAAATTTATATGAACTGCTCTCTCTCTCAATTCTTCTATAACTTTAGGTACCTATTTATCTTATAAGAGGTTAGGACTTGGGATATCGAAACGGTGTTTTCCCTTTGTTTAATGTTGAGTTTTCGACGACAGTACCTACTTACCTACCCAATTTTCAGCTTTGAGAAAATCTCCAAGGTTTTACACTGAAAGTTTTGTCTCTTCCACTAGGTAGGTACATGGACATGTATTTTTCCTGCCTTCTTTTGTCGCCATGTCGCCATAATTCTTTTACTTGCTGTTCATTGGACTGCAACTAAATTGGATGATGTCTCAATAAATACCTTAACACGCTTCGACATATCGGAAGCCTGAAAACGTCAGAAATATTGACGCTGACTTTCTTCCACTTGATGTCCTGAACAAAACTTCTGACGCCAGTGCAGGTAGGTAGAATAGAATATACCTACCCTGTTTATACTGCCAGAATGAGACTGAAAAGTCCCTTTACTCCTGATGCAGTCTAAACGAGGTCTTGTGTATTTGGTACAAAATATGTGGTACAGATAGTCCTGTCCTAACATGAAAATATAGGGTGGCCTAAATCTAGTGTTAGAAATGTTGGTGAAGCCGATTTATCAATCAAGATCCTTGATTGAATAAAAATCTCTTCGAAGGATCTGTTAAATGAACCTAAATCTAGTGTTAGAAATGTTGGTGAAGCCGATTTATCAATCAAGATCCTTGATTGAATAAAAATCTCTTAACATGAAAATATAGGGTGGCCTAAATCTAGTGTTAGAAATGTTGGTGAAGCCGATTTATCGATCAAGATCCTTGATTGAATAAAAATCTCTTCAAAGGATCTGTTAAATGAACCTAAATCTAGTGTTAGAAATGTTGGTGAAGCCGATTGAATTTGATTTGTACGACTACATACGCAGATCATGCCTACATAGACCAATTTTATTTATTTGTCATGTTATTCCAATGGCTATTAACATTATCCCTGAAAACTAGTTTCCAGCAATGGGCCTGAACACACTTCCCATTGTCGACACCGTAGAAAAATCTTTTAACCGCAACCAGTTTCGTAATCAGAACACTTGTCAGAAATCCCATCGACCCTTTTGAGAATACTGTAGAGCTGTAGAGTTTAGAGTTCATCATTGATAAATTACCTTTGATCTTTCTGGTGGGTTTCTTGTTTGCTCCATCTAGGAATACAGGTGAATTTCCATAGTTCAGAGACTTTATAGCAATCCCCAAAAAAAGACATTCTTCGTTAGTGTGTGACTCTCTCTCTCTGAACTTTCGTGTCATCTAGTTTGTACCTACGTTTATAAAATACTAGTACGTTTTACGTTTGCAAAATGGGAAACATGTTGTGCAGAGAAGCTCCTTAAGAATGATCCTCAGTGCCGTTTTTGGAGAGAATGATGAAAAAATTTAGACAGTTTTTCTGTAAACATTCAATTGCTTCTGAATTCTAGGATGACGAAGATGTTTTGAAAAATTAGACATTATCATAGAAATTGTCAGAAGTGAGATCATTGTACCTATTTATTACGTTAGTGGTACATATTACTATTAATTTTCCCCAAAAACAACTAATAACGTAAGTCCATCATAATAAAAATCATTCCCGAACTAAAGCACGTATTGTAACAATGACCGACCCCGTATTGTACAATGAGAAACGAAAGCTACAGCTTTTTTTAAAATATTATTATTTATGAAACTTTTTTTTTTGTCGGAAAAAAAGGTCAGGTTGGAAAAAAAAAGTGTAAACATTGGATTTTTTGATTAATTTTTTCTTTAACACTTCATTATAACATTTTTATTTGCTTCTCCACACAAGGGTGTTGAATTATTTGTTCATAATTAACTGCTTTATTTTTGTCTATTATTCGGTATAATACTTTACATTGAGATATTTACAGATATTATGTTTTTTCTCAAGGGTTAGTTGCTAATTTGCTATAAGTACTAAGATAGGTACCTATCCATCGGTAAATCCGGGGTACCTATGTATTCACCGGTATCTGAACAGCTAGGTATTTCCTTTTCTTACATATTTCTGGACATGGTCACTCCACTCCAGTCAAGTGAAGACCATGTCCAGAAATATATATGATATAGTACTTGACACATACCTCCAACTCAACAAAATATTTCCTTTTCTCTGTCTAATCCAAATTTGAAGAATTACTTAATTTAATGTTGTGATGTACGAGATTTACCTATTCATGAGTTTTCATTAAGGAACATATATAAGTCTTTGAAGAAGTGGACAAACTAATGTCTTGAATTATTGTCTATCTCACGTGCCCATCGATAGGTAATATAAAGGAGCATTTATATTCTAAATAAAATAACCAATTGATGAAACTCGTCCATCCTTTAAAACCATCTAAAACTTGAAGACGAGCTAATAGTAAGCTTTTGTTTCCAAATCTACATACAGAAACGTAATCTCGCATCTTTTTCTGCAAAAGAAAAACGGACCCTTTATGTTTTTATGTTGGTGGGTGTTCAGAACCCCTTTTCAAAAATAAGAGAGGGTTGGAACTTCCATTTTCCTAAAAACCACCCCACCCTTCCAACATTTATCATTCTTTGTATTAGATATTATGTTTTTTTCTCAAGGGTTAGTTGCTAATTTGCTATAAGTACTAAGATATACCTATCCATCGGTAAACCCGGGGTACCTATGTATTCACCGGTATCTGAACAGCATAGGTATTTCCTTTTCTCTGTGTAATCCAAATTTGAAGAATTTTATTACTTAATTTAATGTTGTGAAGTACGAGATTTACCTATGCATGAGTTTTCATTAAGGAACATAAGTCTCTTAAGAAACCCTTTGTCTATTGCTCACGTGCCCATCGATAGGTAATATAAAGGAGCATTTATATTCTAAATAAAATAACCAATTGATGAAACTCGTCCATCCTTTAAAACCATCTAAAACTTGAAGACGAGCTAACAGTAAGCTTTTGTTTCCAAATCTACATACAGAAACGTAACCTCGCATCTTTTTCTGCAAAAGAAAAACGGACCCTTTATGTTTTTATGTTGGTGGGTGTTAAGAACCCCTTTTCAAAAATAAGAGAGGGTTGGAACTTCCATTTTCCTAAAAACCACCCCACCCTTCCAACATTTATCATTCTTTGTATGTATACCTCTAGATTTCCTACACTTGGAGTAAGTACGAGCACCTACTATTACCTACAACTAATGAAATGGAATTCCAATTCTAAGGGAAAATTGAATCCAT
This sequence comes from Diaphorina citri, assembly GCF_000475195.1. NCBI lineage: Eukaryota > Metazoa > Arthropoda > Insecta > Hemiptera > Psyllidae > Diaphorina > Diaphorina citri. The sequence continues at coordinate 6,414 of NW_007380680.1, forward strand.
CATTAATGAACAAGAAAGTTAATGTTCAATGAATAGCAAGTAGGTACCTATTTGGGAAAGGTAGGTAAATCGCCTAGAGACAAACCTAACTCAAAGGTGGGGACCCTATAGAAAACTTGTTCCTTTCCTTGCCCTAACTTGGTCTAATAATAATCTTCTGCATGCATACATTTTCAAAATTTAATGTTATTCAATATTAGAATTTTCTGAGGGGTTTCAGCATTTTCCTAGCATGCATATTAAATTTACATATTTCGGGTAAAACAGAAATTTATTGTGTTGCTGTTAAAACTTTCATATTCTCTCTGGCAAAGTTTTAGGAGGAGCTTTTTCGGGGGAAAATGTTGAATGCTAACTATTTTTTTCATACTCTGATGCTAAGCTGAAGTTTTTCCTCAGAATTACGAATGAAATGAATGTGTGATGTTCATTTCTCTGTTGGAAGTAAGTAATGTTAATTTACATTTCATTCATGGAAATACCTCCCAAATCTAATTAATAACTTGGTTTAGAAAGGAATATCTACGTACAGGTACCTAAATTTCTTGCCAAATTACGGCGAAACAAATCAACATCCTTCAATTTACAGAAGGGGGGAAAACTGCAAACTACAAAACATTACCTATAGGTACCTACCCTACTGATTTATTTATTTATTATTTTTTTAAAGTAAAATTTCGAACACTCTTCCGATTTGAAGTCGGTCTCTTGTGTTTTAAATTACCTACCTAGTGTTATAAAGAGGCTAATCAATTTTTTGAAGGGGGAAAAAAAGTAATAACAATAATTTGATGATAATAATAACATACTAGTAGGTACATTGCGGGGCAAAACTAATAGCCATAGCCACTGGATTAGTACTTACCCATATGTCTCGTAATAGGTAGGTTGTCAGCTTTTTACAAAAGCCCCTGCTCCTCTGTACTGGCGAATTTTTCAAATTACTTTTAACGTTTTCGCCACAAAACCATTTGAAAAATACTTTTAATTGTTTCGAAAAAATAACGGACTGTTCTGGTCAGTTTTTTCTAAAAATTCAGGCATCACTTGATTGACATGGACACAAAACCAAAGTCGAATAATAGTTCAAGTATGTGAATACACTCCGGACCAAAATAAACGGACCACGTTTTATTAGAATAATAATAAACTGAATATTAAACAAATTAAGTAGGTACAATGTACATAGGTATTCTTTAACCACGATCGAATGAACTACGGGCTAAATAATTCCCGGAGGGACGGACCCTGCTTGTTCTTTTTTGTCCGGCAAAGTTTTCTTCTTTTATATTTGCTTTTCCAAAATAACATTTTCCTTGTTTTCTGCTATTTGAATAAGTGGTCCTGCACAATTTGCTCGGGATTTTGGACGATAAGGTCTTCCAGTGCTTCCTCAATTTGATTGTGCCTGTATGGAGTAATTTGTTTGAACAAAATATGACACGTGTCTTACTTTTTCTGATGTTTATGAATAAGCCTGTTCTCTCCTTCAGCATTCTATGCCTCAGACTTGGCTAGAATTTGATTTGTACGACTACATACGCAGATCATACCTACATAGACCAATTTTATTTATTTGTCATGTTATTCCAATGGCTATTAACATTATCCCTGAAAACCAGTTTCCAGCAATGGGCCTGAACACACTTCCCATTGTCGACACCGTAGAAAAATCTTTTAACCGCAACCAGTTTCGTAATCAGAACACTTGTCAGAAATTCCATCGACCCTTTTGAGAATACTGTAGAGCTGTAGAGTTTAGAGTTCATCATTGAAAAATTACCTTTGATCTTTCTGGTGGGTTTCTTGTTTGCTCCATCTAGGAATACAGGTGAATTTCCATAGTTCAGAGACTTTATAGCAATTCCTGAACCGTAACCAGTTTCGTAATCAGGACACTTGCCAGGAATCATGTCAACCCTTCTGAAAATAGTGGGACATCACAACCTTAAACCACTTCTTCTCTTTCCGAGGGGTTTCGTAGTTCTTCTACATATTTATCTAGGAATACTTTGCACTCGCTATGATTATTCTCCCATGAAGGTTACCTGCAAGCTAAGAACCGGAAATTAGATGCAATGGCAGATTTATAGCAATTCCTGAACCGTAACCAGTTTCGTAATCAGGACACTTGCCAGGAATCATGTCAACCCTTCTGAAGATAGTGGGACATCATAACCTTAAACCACTTCTTCTCTTTCCAAGGGGTTTCGTAGTTCTTCTACATATCTAGGAAAACTTTGCACTCGCTATGATTATTCTCCCATGAAGGTTATCTGCAAGCTAAGAACCGGAAATTAGATGCAATGGCAGATAGTGAGATACCACATAACTACTTTTCTCAATATTATCTGTTTTTGACAAAAGGGGTTTCGTAGTTCTTCTATCTAGGAATACTTTGCACTCGCTATGATTATTCTCCCATGAAGGTTACCTGCAAGCTAAGAACCGGAAATTAGATGCAATGGCAGATAGTGAGATACCACATAACTACTTTTCTCAATATTATCTGTTTTTGACAATCTGTTGGAGTCTGTCTATCTATCTGATGTCTCTGTAGCAGAAACCTTCTCAGAACTAGCTGGGCTTCTAGACCAGAACCCTGCAACTTGATGCAATAAATTTAACATGAAAATCGCATTAGCAATTCCAAAAACTCCCTCCCCCTCCTTAAGTCTGTCTATCTGATGTCTCTGTAGCAGAAACCTTCTCAGAACTAGCCAGGCTTCTAGACCAGAACCCTGCAACTTGATGCAATAAATTTAACATGAAAATCGCATTAGCAATTCCAAAAACTCCCTCCCCCTCCTTCCGCCCCTGTGGAGGATCTCTGGGTAAAATGAGACTGCCTGGTAAAAGAATTTTCAATTTTAAAGCTCTAAAATTTAAATTGCTGACTTGAACATTAATAAGAGTAATCTTACTCATAAATTCAGACATTCCATCCTTCCAGAACCTTTTCCTGTTTCATTTTGAAAATTTCGCCCCCTTTCCAACCCTCTCTTCTGCCTTTCCTTTTCCCCCACTCTCTTTTCCATTTTCTCTCTATTTTCGACCTTCTTCTCTTTTCTTTTGTTCATACAGGGACTGCTTGACGACAGTAACGTTGGTAAAATCATTGGCAAGTATATCGGCTTTATTTTCGACCTTCTTCTCTTTTCTTTTGTTCATACAGGGACTGCTTGACGACAGTAACGTTGGTAAAATCATTGGCAAGTATATCGGGGAACGACACGCCTCCCGTGGTGAGTTTTGAATGATTTCACAATACTTCAAACGTATACCATTAAGGTAACGTTGTGGATATTTCATGATCATGACTATTATGTCCTTCCATCGAACGTTCATTTAATTTGCAAAACCTTTTTGAAATGATTTACATTTCCAAATTGATTCTGAGGAAAAAAATGATTAAAAATGACTTATCTCCTTAAGGAAAATTATCTCTCCACACCTGATTCTGAGGGAATGATTTCAAGGCAATTATTTTTAATGGGTACCTACATCTAGATTCCCTACACTTTGGAGTAAGTACGAGTACCTAACCACCTATTACCTACAACTAATGAAATGGAATTCCGATTCTAAGGGAAAATTTAATCCATCATGAACAAAAGATATTATGTTTTTTTCTCAAGGGTTAGTTGCTAATTTGCTATAAGTACTAAGATACCTATCCATCGGTAAATCCGGGGTACCTATGTATTCACCGGTATCTGAACAGCATAAGTATTTCCTTTTCTTACATATTTCTGGACATGGTCTTCACTTGACTGGACTCCACTCCAGTCAAGTGAAGACCATATCCAGAAATATGTATGATATAGTTCTTGACACATACCCAGTGGCGTAGCGTGGTCTAAAGTCAAGTGTAAGGCGTGTAGGGCACTAATTTCCATCACCATGCACATTACTACATAAGTGATGCACATTGCACATACTTCTCCATAAATATTTAAAGTCAATATTTAAGGGTATTTGAGTAAATTTTGAGTGTATGGCCGCCATACACGCCCTACAGAACAAGGAAGTTCAAATGCCATATTGTCATGGCGCCATACTATTTTGCCATATTTTAGCAAAATTTGGGAAAATGCCATGCATATAAAGCCTAAATTCTGGGGAATTTAGGTAAGTCGCCTAGAGACAAACCTAACTCAAAGGTGGGGACCCTATAGAAAACTTGTTCCTTTCCTTGCCCTCACTTGGTCTAATAATAATCTTCTATGGTAGTTCATAACTACAGGTGCTATGTAGTTCAGTTTCCAATGTAATCTGTTGAGAAAAAGGATAGATTCGGCAGTCAGGAAATTGAAATTATTTCAAAATCTTCTGTGTTGCTAATGGAAGATTTTTATTTGGGGAAAAATTACGGACAACTGTGATGTGATTAATACATCAAATGATCTACGTAGTCACTATGTTGGGTCAATGTTTTTAACAAACCGTTTAAAACTGCTATTTATTCTTCGATCTGATTGAAATAAAAATTAATAGTAGCTTGTGTACCAGAATTTACTCACCATTATTTTTAGAATGTAGTCCTCTGACTCCACTGAGAAAGTGGTGAGCAACAAACATGCTTTTGCTAATCAAAAGCACATGTTCAAGAATTACGGGTTTGGGTACTTGGGTAGGTAGTAGGTACCTAATGAATAACGAATAAACTAGCAGTCCCAACAGACTTTCAAGCCTTTAAGGTTAGGTGCTCCTGGGAATATAATGTACTGAAACATGAAACTCAAAATTAAAGTATGTTAGGTACTTACTTACGGGAAGGTAGGGGTCGCAACAAATCTTTGAACTCAATCGATAACTGAAACATGAAACTCAAAATTAAAGTATGTTAGGTACTTACTTACGGGAAGGTAGGGGTCGCAACAAATCTTTGAACTCAATCTATGTTGATATTGAATCTTGTTTTGTATACTCATGTTTTGAATATGTCTCACTTTAGAATGACTTACTTCCAAATAATAAATATTAGTAAAACTAGTAATATTAATAGAATCAGATATTTTAGATCCCTCTTTAAGGAGCGCCCTATTGTAAAAAAGATGTGTAGTGTGTATTTTTCCAAGTTCATAATATTAATAGAATCAGATATTTTAGATCCCTCTTTAAGGAGCGCCCTATTGTAAAAAAGATGTATAGCGTGTATTTTTCCAAGTTCAATTTGAGGTCTCCGTTTACGATCTGTCCTTAGATGACGCGAGTGCCGAATCCTCTCATATATTTTAGATCCCTCTTTAAGGAGCGCCTTATTGTAAAAAAAGATGTGTAGTGTGTATTTTTCCAAGTTCAATTTGAGGTCTCCGTTTACGATCTGTCCTTAGATGACGCGAGTGCCGAATCCTCAATTTCTCAATACTTTCTCTGGAAGGATTCCCTTCAAGTGGACGTTAATTTGAGAAAAACAAATTAAATCTTGAACTGACAAGTAAATCCAGCCTAACCTTTTCTATCCACATCGCACATCGCTTGAAAACTTTTCCATTTGGAAGAACTTTTCTGCATGGTAAGCAAGAAAGTTTGTACTCGTCGAGTAGAGGAAGTACCTAAGGTTGATTTTGCATCAGGAGGGTGCCCTAAGTCCAGAGGGTCAGCTTGTGTACCAGAATTTACTCACCATTATTTTTAGAAAATAGTCCTCTGACTCCACTGAGAAAGTGGTGAGCAACAAACATGGTTTTGCTAATCAAAAGCACATGTTCAAGAATTACGGGTTTGGGTGGCTTGTGTACCAGAATTTACTCACCATTATTTTTAGAAAGTAGTCCTCTGACTCCACTGAGAAAGTGGTGAGCAACAAACATGGTTTTGCTAATCAAAAGCACATGTTCAAGAATTACGGGTTTGGGTCGGACCAAAATAAACGGACCACGTTTTATTACCTATTAAAGTTGCTATTATTTTAATGTCGCATATCTTGACGGTGGAAATATGAATATCGGTTCTGCTATGGTATTATTTTTCTTCTCAGGAATTCACACTGAACACTGAATAGTTGATAACGTCATAGATTTTACAGATTTTCCTCTGCGGTCCATGGTGGTGCCTCTGGAAAGGTACAGTCAATAAGGAATTTGGTAATTCTTTTTAGGAAAATGACCCAATGATCAGTAAATTCCTTTGCATTATTAAACAACAATAGTATTGCATATTTTTGCCAATACTGACAGTATTTCATCTTATGCTTCTCCTGCTGTCCAGCAACATACTTAGAAGGCGCAGATAGGAACGTCCAAATTTATCTTCAATACGAAAATTTTGAAGAGAATTTAAATTCATGTGTGGAGCTGCAGATTTCGTGGTGGTGTTGATAGTTCAGTACTGACCCAACTGAACTAACAACACCACCAGGTGACATCCACTTTGTGGACCCGGTTATAAGCAGTCTGATTATCTTAATCCAAAATTAATAAAATTCAAGCAAATCGCTTAACTAAAGACGGTTTTTCCGTTCAAGAGTATAAGTTTATCTAAAGTTCAGGCAATAACTACGAGCTTTTATAGCAATAAAATATTCCACATATGTACCTACGGATATTTGTTTTTTATCCACATTGTAGGGATGGTAACTGTATCATTTATCTACTTCACTTATTTATTTATTATCTACTTACTGAGTAACGTACCTGGCATTTTATTTGTGTTTTCTGATGTCACAGAACGACACAAATTTGCATAGATGTACCCCTAATGGCCAATAATTTTATTGTTTCAAAATATAATTTACTTATTATATCTTATAGTAAGCGGAATGAATGCAGATCGCACTCCGTGTGAATGTCAGCAGTCAGCATACATTTATGCAGGAACTCAGAGATCATACCAGAACATGTATTTGATGGTAGTAAGTACCAAGAACAATTCGGATCTTAAATACCTACCTGTAACCTCCATTACATTTGGCAACAATTCAATCCTGTATGATAAAATTAGTGGAGACAAAAGAGCAATAAATAATATAATTAGGTATATTAGTGGAGAGATACCAAAATCACACCTCTAACAAATTAGTGGAGATGCCAGAACTACAACTACTAGAGAAAATAATATTAGTGGATGTGTCAAAATTACAAAAATCGCTGTTACACAAAACGCCTGATAACTCGGGGCAATATGCAACACGTAGGTATTATGTGAACTAAAGGGGTTTGCAGAAAATAGTGTTAGGTACCTTCCTAGTAAATTCTGACTGAGAGGTTATTGAGTCTCCTATCTTCTGAGTTATTTTATGCCTTTATTGATTTTTAGTGTGCACTTGGAACAAAGATATGGATGACTGATTAGAAAAGAATTTCGACCAACAAGTTTCTTACCTACAACTTGAATGCCGCGAATGAAAGAAACACCTCTACAACCTTCCTGCCTTGGGTTGGGATCTTAAAACCAAGATTCAAAATTTGGCAATTCTAGTTTGTACCGATACAATATCTTAGATCTTCCTCATTCCTGAGTTAGATTATTGCAAACTTGGTATTGATTGGTCCTGCCAGATTAGGAAAGTTAGAGCTCGATCCTGAATAGCTATCTTTGACTACGGTGTTCCATAAGATTTATAGGTACCTATCTACTCTGATGTCACACGACACAAATGGGAAATTTTCAAAATACGCTGACATCAAAATAAATACCTATTCTGATTTAAAAATAAAATCACCCCTAACAGTTGAATGTTGATTAGGTAACGAGATCTATCCTCTCTTTCACGAACTTTTTCCCAACAAATAAAGCACTGAATTGTAGTGAGCTCTAGCGACATTTTTTTGAAATTCATAAGTAAAAAAAATCAATGAAAAAATGTTTAAAAAAGAGGAGGGTTTTTAATTTTAAAATGAAGAAATAAAAAAATGCACTTTGAATGCACAAGCTCCATCCACCCTCATTAATGACTTCCCCTTCTCTTCTCTTAGGTTTGAATTTCCCATTTTTAGTCCGTCCTTCCTTTATTATTACAATAGTAATAAAAAGGTATAAGGGACGGACTATTGTATTCGCTTCAAGTGGACATTAATTTGAGAAAAACAAATTAAATCTTGAACTGACAAGTAAATCCAGCCTAACCTTTTCTACCCACATCGCGCATCGCTTGAAAACATTTCCATTTGGAAGAACTTTTCTGCGTGGTAAGCAAGAGAGTTTGTACTCGTCGAGTAGAGGAAGTAGCTAAGGTTGATTTTGCATCAGGAGGGTGCCCTAAGTCCAGAGGGTCAGTGAAGCAGAAGACGTAGGCAGAGTGAGGGGAGATTTTTTTCTTAAAGATTTTAATATCCTGCCCTCCCCTCCCCTCCTGCTCTTTCATCCACCCTCATTAATGACTTCCCCTTCTCTTCTCTTAGGTTTGAATTTCCCATTTTTCTTTTTTGTCCGGCAAAGTTTTCTTCTTTTATATTTGCTTTTCCAAAATAACATTTTCCTTGTTTTCTGCTATTTGAATAAGTGGTATGAATAGTTTCACAATGCACAATACTTCAAACGTATATTTTTTTCATGATCATGACTATTCTGTCCTTCCATCAAACGTCCATATAATGTGCAAAAGCTTTTTGAATCTAAATCATTCACAAATTGATTCAGAGGAAAAATTAAAGCTTCACATTATTTTGATTGAAAATAATTATCTTCACACCTGGGAACGTAAGGAAAAGTAAGTCTCCACACCTTTTGAGGGAATGATCTCAGGGAAAATATTTTAAATAGGTAGGTATCTACTATAGGTGAGGAGCAGCCAGTAAGAAGGGCCATATCCGGAAAATCTAGTTTCGAGATAAACAACTTTAAAGTTTTCAATTAGCTGTATTTTTTTCAGGTGACATCCACTTTTTGGACCCGGTTATAAGCAGTCTGATTATCTTAATCCAAAATTAATAAAATTCAAGCCAATCGCTTAACTAAAGACGGTTTTTCCGTTCAAGAGTATAAGTTTATCTAAAGTTCAGGCAATAACTACGAGCTTTTTTAGCAATAAAATATTCCACATATGTACGGATATTTGTTTTTTATCCACATTGTAGGGATGGTAACTGTATCATCTATCTACTTCACTTATTTATTTATCTAGTTACTGAGTAACGTGGGTACCTGGCATTTTATTTGTATTTTCTGATGTCACAGAACGACACAAATTTGCATAGATGTACCCCCAATGGCCAATAATTTTATTGTTTCAAAATATAATTTACTTATTATATCCTATGGTAAGCGGAATGAATGCAGATCGCAGTCCGTGTGAATGTCAGCATATATTTAAGCAGGAACTCAGAGATCATACCAGAACATGTATTTTGTGGTAGTAAGTACCAAGAACAATTCGGATCTTAAATACCTACCTGCAACCTCCATTACATTTGGCAACAATTCAATCCTTTATGATAAAATTAGTGGAGACAAAAGAGCAATAAATAATATAATTATATTAGTGGAGATACCAAAATCACACCTACAACATATTAGTGGAGATGCCAGAATCACACCTATAACAAATTAGTGGAGAACTGGAGATGCCAGAACTACAACTAAGTACTAGACTAGAGAAATATTAGTGGATGTGTCAAAATTACAAAAATCGCCGTTACACAAAACGCCTGAAAACTCGGAGCAATAATTATGCAACACGTAGGTATTATGTGAACTAAAGGGATTTGCAGAAAATAGTGTTAGGTAGTAGGTAAATTCTGACTGAGAGCTTATTGGGTCTTCTATCTTCTGATGTTATTTTATGTCTTTATTGATTTTTGGTGTGCACTTGGAACAAATATATGGATGACTGATCAGACAAGAATTACGATCAACAAGTTTCTTACCTACAACTTGAATGCCGCGAATGAAAGAAACACCTTTACAACCTTCTTGCCTTGGGTTGGGATCTTAAAACCAAGATTCAAAATTTGGCATTTCTGGTTTGTACCGATACAATATCTTAGATCTTCCTCATTCCTGAGTTAGATTATTGCAAACTTGGGATTGATTGGTCCTGCCAGACTAGGAAAGTTAGAGCTCGATCCTGAATAGCTATCTTTGACTACGGGTTCCATAAGATTTATAGGTATCTACTCTGATGTCACACGACACAAATGGGAAATTTTCAAAATACGCTGACATCAAAATAAATACCTATTCTGATTTAAAAATAAAATCACCCCTAACAGTTGAATGTTGATTAGGTAACGAGATCTATCCTCTCTTTCACGAACTTTTTGCCAACAAATAAAGCACTGAATTGTAGTGAGCTCTAGCGACATTTTTTTGAAATTCATAAGTAAAAAAATCAATGAAAAAATGTTTAAAAAAGAGGAGGGTTTTTAATTTTAAAATGAAGAAATAAAAAAATGCACTTCTGCAAACTACAAAACATTACCTATAGGTACCTACTGATTTATTTATTTATTATTTTTTAAAACTAAAATTTCGATCACTCTTCCGATTTGAAGTCGGTCTCTTGTGTTTTAAATTACCTACCTAGTGTTATAAAGAGGCTAATCAATTTTTTGAAGGGGGAAAAAAAGTAATAACAATAATTTGATGATAATAATAACATACTAGTAGGTACATTGCGGGGCAAAACTAATAGCCATAGCCACTGGATTAGTACTTACCCATATGTATCGTAATAGGTAGGTTGTCAGCTTTTTACAAAAGCCCCGGAAATATGATGCACCCTGTAGCCAGACTTGAAACCAAGGGATGGGATATAAAATGCACATGAAGAACCATCTTGTGTTACAGAACCATCCGTGTAAACTTTTAGGTGATGTTCATATTGAAGTGAAATGATTTCCAAAAATTTATTTTTAACCTGTTCCCAACGGATCACTGAAGTTAAGCAACGTCCAGTGTAGTTTATAACCAAACGGGTAAGCATCTAAGTATTATATTATTATACCCATCTAAGTATTCTAAGATTATTTTGCTAAATTACCTACCTATCGGTTCAAAACTATAAATTATCCATTGAAAAAAAAAGTCTTCACCTTTGTGAAAATGAAATAAAAAAAAATAGATATCACTTTGAAATTGGCCCCAAAATAATACCTACGAACGAAGCTGTAAAAGCTAAATGGGAATTGGGAACTCGCAAAAGTAAAGTGCAGGGATCTCCATTATTTTGATGTTCTTCATAATAATGGGATATAAAATTTGCCAAAAAATATAAATGATGGCAGATAAATCAAATCCCATTTCGTTGTCCTGATAAAGTAGCCCGGTCATTCAATCAGCACAGGATCTGTGAGTTTTTTTTATATTAATCATCCAGACATATTTCATTTCGGGGAAATAAAATATGGGGGACTCATGTACTTAGTGAATAATATTGGCGATGAGGTTTTAAACTCAATTCAAACTCATTTATTTACACTCTAAAATTGTATAATAGGTAAGTACTAAAGATCATTATATTCATTATGTTTTAATTACAAGGACCAAAGTTACATTAGGTTTTTAGGGCCAAAATTAGGGCCAAGGGCCAAAATTTATTTTAGGACTTTACCAAAAGCTTGATTCTCACTGGTAGTCATTAGTCACCCCGTATATCCAGGTATGTGCTATAATATAATTCCAGACATGAGAAAAAACGGCCTAGCCTAGGATAAATGAAAGTTTTATTCTTTTAATTATCAGCACAATTCTTCTACATATTGTCACAAAAATAAGAACATATGAGAATTTATCTAAAAAGTTGGACATTTAATTTAGGGATAAGCAACTTTGGTCATCCCTAAATGCTGAATTCAATGTCTTTTTCGGGTGAGTGTTATCATAACCACGTTTGATTTTGGAGCTAGTTGGAGAGTTTGGAGATTTTGTAGCTAATTGATTTAAAGGTTGGGGGTTGTGTTGTTATGGTCTTTTAGATTTCTACACTGGAATCTGGAAAACAAACATTCTTATAGTTGAATATCTTTTTCATAAAAGATGATGAAAAGTACTACAGTTTTTTTCGTGTTGGCATTCCAAGTACAGTTTTGAGTGAGCAAACTTCTAGCAAAGAGAAGAGCAATGAAAACTAGAGCTAGGTTCTCGAATCGGGTCCGAAGAATATATATGTATATAAGAACAAACAAGTAATAAGACAACTTAGCTAAAAAGTTGCACATTTCCTTTATTGATGAGCATATTTGCTGAATTCAATGTCTTTTTCGGGTGAGGATAACAATAAACATGTTTGATTTTGGAGCAAGTTGGAGAGTTTGGAGGAGATTTTGGAGCTAATTGATTTAAAGGTTGAGGGTTGTGTTATCTTTTGGATCTCTAATAAACTGGAACCTGGAAAGCACACTTTCATACAGTTTTACAGTTCGTTGAAAAGGTATCTTTTTAATAAAATATGTAAAATGAGACAGTTTTTTTTCCGTGCTAGCATTCCAAGTACAGTTTTGAGTGAGCAAACTTTTAGCAAAGAGAATAGCAATGAAAAGTAGAGCCACGCTCTCGCATCGGGTCCGAATTCAAGATACAATCCGACTGGAAATTGGGATGTAACGTTCTTTCATCAATGGACACATACATCTTTCAACTAATGAGCTATCGAAAATAAGCTGATAAATTGGCAATTGATCTCGGGAAGTTACTTTCAACAGGTGCGGTGTGCGAAAAACTTAATCAGAAGACATGAAGGACAAGTGCTGAAAAATGTAAAATTTGGAACCTTCAACCCGGAGGTGCTGGGTTCGAATCCCAGCACGTAAATTTTCTGACCAAAGATTTTGTTCGTCCCATCCCGGTCCTGAAAAGATCTACCAGTAAAAGGATGTGTCCTGAAGAACCTAAGTAATGCTTTATTATTTTTACGTAGACTTGTGTACATCTATTTAATTTATGTTATAGGTAGTTTTCTTGTCCAAGCCTGTTTGTCATTTCCTGAAATCGTGCCTAATGGGAGTTACTCCTAGCAAAAAATAATGGCTCCTCTCCAGAGTTTTTCCTAGCATTAGAAATTTAGAACTAGAAACGAGTAGATGCAGTTTTCAAGTGTCCTCTCACGAGACCAAGTATGTACTTAGAAAATTAGAAATATAGTGCCTCTGTACTTCTACACAGATACGGGTTTAATTTCTATCCTGAGCTTTTTCATGACAAAGAACGCCTGAAGTTTGAGCTTTTTTATATTTCTAGAGCTAGATGCGGTTTTCAAGTGTCCTCTCATGAGACTAAGTAGGTACTTAGAACTATCGTGCCTCTGTGCTTCTACACAGATATGGGTTTAATTTCTATCCTGAGCTTTTTCATGACAAAGAACGCCTGAAGTTTGAGCTTTTTTATATTTCTAGAGTACTTTTTCTAATACCTACCTACGTAACTAACTAAAATACATTAGAGATTAGAGGTAATTCGTGTCAGGTTTGTTAAAATTAAAATTTTCTTGGTGAATGAACATAATCGAACAGGCGACCTAGCGCTTAAAAGGCAGACACGCTAATCTATTTGTACAATTGTACATCCAAGTTTGATTGAAGAGAAATTTGAATAAGTAGTCCATCCTAGAGTGCGAGAGCCCAGAATAGCCCAGCCTAGAGCCCAGAACAGTTCATCCGAGAACAAAGAGTAGGTTTTTCAAAACAGCATCAAAAATGAAAAACCAAAACACCGCACCGGCAAAAAAGTTTCAAAATGATCCAGTGGTTTCAAGAAGAAGAGAGCGGGACCCAAAGCCTCTCTTAAGCCGTACAGGTGCATTATGCAAAGAGCAAGTTGATAATGTCACTTGAGGGTGTGGCCTTTTATGATAAGCTCAAAAAACAAAAGAGAATTTTAAAACTCAACATTTCAGAGCCCCTGATTGAAGAGAAATTTGAATAGTCCATCCTAGAGTGCGAGAGCCCAGAATAGCCCAGCTTAGAGCCCAGAACAGTTCATCCGAGAACAAAGAGTAGGTTTTTCATTAAAAAGCATCAAAAATGAAAAACCAAAACACCGCACCGGCAAAAAAGTTTCAAAATGATCCAGTGGTTTCAAGAAGAAGAAGAGAGCGGGGCCGAAAGCCTCTCTTAAGCCGTACAGGTGCATTATGCAAAGAGCAAGTTGATAATGTCACTTGAGGGCGTGGCCTTTTATGATAAGCTCAAAAAACAAAAGAGAATTTTAAAACTCAACATTTCAGAGCCCCGGGAATTTTATATCAGCTTGAAAAGTTTTACTTCTCGGGCGGCTGAGGAGACCGAGAGTAAGTCTATAAAGGAGGGGGAAATAAGCAAGTACCTACTTGCTAATCGAGATTTCATTATTATTATTATTATTATTA